>NC_092740.1:16085586-16273086 GCF_047496795.1 Chiloscyllium punctatum | reverse complement strand
CACACACACTCTCCTCTCTCACACACACACTCTCCTCTCTCACACACACACTCTTCTCTCTCACACACACACACTCTTCTCTCACACACACACTCTCCTCTCTCACACACACACTCTCCTCTCTCACACACACACTCTTCTGTCTCACACACACACACTCTTCTCTCTCACACACACACTCTTCTCTCTCACACACACACTCTCCTCTCTCACACACACACTCTCCTCTCTCACACACACACTCTCCTCTCTCACACACACACACTCTTCTCTCTCACACACACTCTCCTCTCTCACACACACACACTCTCTTCTCTCTCACACACACACTCTCCTCTCTCTCTCTCACACACTCTCCTCTCTCTCTCTCACACACTCTCCTCTCTCTCTCTCACACACTCTCCTCTCTCTCACACAGGCACTCTCCTCTCTCTCTCACACACACACACTCTCCTCTCTCTCACACACACACACACTCTCTCCTCTCTCGCTCACGCACTCCTCTCTCTCACACACATTCCTCTTTCTTACACACACTCTCCTCTCTCTCTCACGCTCTCCTCTCTCACACACACTCCTCTCTCTCTCACACACACACACACACTCTCCTCTCTCTCACACACACACACACTCTCTCCTCTCTCGCTCACGCACTCCTCTCTCTCACACACATTCCTCTTTCTTACACACACTCTCCTCTCTCTCACACACTCTCCTCTCTCTCACACACTCTCCTCTCTCTCACACACACTCTCCTCTCTCTCACACACACTCTCCTCTCTCTCACACACACTCTCCTCTCTCTCACACACACTCTCCTCTCTCTCACACAGACACACTCTTCTCTCTCTCTCACTCTCCTCTCTCTCTCACACTCTCCTCTCTCACACACACTCTCCTGTCTATCACACACACTCTCCTCCCTCTCACACACACACTCCTCTTTCTCACACACAGACTCTCCTCTCTCTCACACTCTCCTCTCACACACACACACACTGTCATCTCTCTCACACACACACTCTCCTCTCTCACACACACACACTCTCCTCTCTATCTCACACACTCTCCTCTCTCACACACACACACTCTCCTCTCTCTCTCACACACACTCTCCTGTCTCTCTCACACACACTCTCCTGTCTCTCTCACACACACTCTCCTGTCTCTCTCACACACACTCTCCTCTCACACACACACACTGTCATCTCTCTCACACACACTCTCCTCTCTATCTCACACACTCTCCTCTCTCACACACACACACTCTCCTCTCTATCTCACACACTCTCCTCTCTCACACACACACACTCTCCTCTCTCTCTCACACACACTCTCCTGTCTCTCTCACACACACTCTCCTGTCTCTCTCACACACACACTCTTCTCTCTCACACACACACACACTCTCCTCTCTCACACACACACACTCTCCTCTCTCTCTCACACTCTCCTCTCTCACACACACACACTCTCCTCTCTCTCACACACTCTCCTGTCTCTCTCACACACACTCTCCTGTCTCTCACACACACACTCTCCTGTCTCTCACACACACGCTCCTGTCTCTCACACACACACTCTCCTCTCTCACACACACACACACTCTCCTCTCTCACACACACACACTCTCCTCTCTCTCTCACACTCTCCTCTCTCACACACACACACTCTCCTCTCTCTCACACACTCTCCTCTCTCACACACACACACACTCTCCTCTCTCTCACACACACTCTCCTCTCCCTCACACACACACACTCTCCTCTCTCAAACACACACACTCCTCTATCTCACAGACACACTCTTCTCTCTCTCTCACACACACACACACTCTCCTCTCTCTCACACTCTCCTCTCTCTCACACACACACTCTCCTGTCTCACAAACACACACACTCTCCTCTCTCACACACACACTCTCCTCTCTCACACACACACTCTCCTCTCTCTCACACACACACACTCTCCTCTCTCACACACACACTCTCCTCTCTCTCACACACACTCTCCTCTCTCTCTCTCACTCTCCTCTCTCTCTCACACTCTCCTGTCTATCACACACACTCTCCTCCCTCTCACACACACACTCCTCTCTCTCACACACATTCCTCTTTCTCACACACACACTCTCCTCTCTCTCTCACACACACTCTCCTGTCTCTCTCACACACACTCTCCTGTCTCTCACACACACGCTCCTCTCTCACACACACACTCTCCTCTCTCACATACACACACTCTCCTCTCTCTCTCACACACACTCTCCTGTCTCTCTCACACACACACTCTCCTGTCTCTCTCACACACACTCTCCTCTCACACACACACACTGTCATCTCTCTCACACACACACTCTCCTCTCTATCTCACACACTCTCCTCTCTCACACACACACTCTCCTCTCTCACACACACACTCTCCTCTCTCACACACACACTCTCCTCTCTCACACACACACTCTCCTCTCTCTCTCACACACACTCTCCTGTCTCTCTCACACACACGCTCCTGTCTCTCACACACACGCTCCTCTCTCACCCACACACTCTCCTCTCTGACACAGACACACTCTCCTGTCTCTCACACACACACTCTCCTCTCTCACACACACACACTCTCCTCTCTCACACACACACACTCTCCTCTCTCACAGACACACTCTCCTCTCCCTCTCTCACACACACTCTCTCTCTCTCACACACACACACTCTCCTCTCTCACACACACACACTCTCCTCTCTCTCACAGACACACTCTCCTCTCTCTCACAGACACACTCTCCTCTCTCACACACACACTCTCCTCTCTCTCACACACACTCTCCTCTCTCTCACACACACACACTCTCCTCTATCACACACACACTCTCCACTCTCTCACACACACTCTCCACTCTCTCACACACACACTCTCCTCTCTCACACACACACTCTCCTCTCTCACACACACACACTCTCCTCTCTCACACACACTCTCCTCTCTCACACACACACTCTCCACTCTCTCACACACACACTCTCCTGTCTCACACAGGCACTCTCCTCTGTCTCACACACACACTCTCCTCTGTCTCGCACACACACACTCCTCTCTCTCACACACACTCTCCTCTCTCTCACACACACTCTCCTCTCTCTCACACACACTCTCCTCTCTCACACACACTCACTCTCCTCTCTCTCACACACTCTCCTGTCTATCACACACACTCTCCTCCCTCTCACACACACACTCCTCTCTCTGACACACATTCCTCTTTCTCACACACAGACTCTCCTCTCTCACACACACACACTGTCATCTCTCTCACACACACACTCTCCTCTCTCTCTCACACACACTCTCCTGTCTCTCTCACACACACTCTCCTGTCTCTCTCACACACACTCTCCTGTCTCTCTCACACACACTCTCCTGTCTCTCTCACACACACTCTCCTCTCACACACACACACTGTCATCTCTCTCACACACACACTCTCCTCTCTCACACACACACACTCTCCTCTCTCTCACACACACTCTCCTGTCTCTCACACACACGCTCCTCTCTCACACACACACTCTCCTCTCTGACACAGACACACTCTCCTCTCTCACACACACACACTCTCCTCTCTCTCACACACGCTCTCCTCTCCCTCACACACACTCTCCTCTCCCTCACACACACACACTCTTCTCTCTCACACACACTCTCTTCTGTCTCACACACACACACTCTTCTCTCTCACACACACACTCTTCTCTCTCACACACACACTCTCCTCTCTCACACACACACTCTCCTCTCTCACACACACACTCTCCTCTCTCACACACACACTCTCCTCTCTCACACACACACTCTCCTCTCTCACACACACACACTCTTCTCTCTCACACACACACTCTCCTCTCTCTCTCACACACACACTCTTCTCTCTCACACACACACTCTCCTCTCTCACTCACACACACACTCTCCTCTCCTCTCTCTCACACTCTCCTCTCTCTCGCTCACACACACTCTCCTCTCTCTCGCTCACACACACTCTCCTCTCTCTCGCTCACACACACTCTCCTCTCTCTCTCTCTCTCTCTCACACACACTCTCCTCTCTCTCGCTCACACACACTCTCCTCTCTCTCTCTCTCTCTCTCACACACTCTCCTCTCTCCTCTCTCACACACTCTCCTCTCTCTCTCTCTCTCCTCTCTCTCTCTCTCTCACACACTCTCCTCTCTCTCTCTCACACACTCTCCTCTCTCACTCACACACTCTCCTCTCTCCTCTCTCTCACACTCTCCTCTCTTCTCTCTCTCACACACTCTCCTCTCTCACACACACACTCTTCTCTCTCACACACACACTCTCTTCTCTCTCACACACACACATTCTCTTCTCTCTCACACACACACACATTCTCCTCTCTCTCTCACACACACACTCTCCTCTCTCACACACACACTCTCCTCTCTCACACACACACTCTCCTCTCTCACACACACACTCTCCTCTCTCTCTCACACACACACACACACATTCTCCTCTGTCTCACACACACACACTCTTCTCTCTCACACACACTCTCCTCTCTCACACACACACTCTCCTCTCTCACACACACACTCTTCTCTCTCACACACACACACTCTTCTCTCTCACACACACATTCTCCTCTCTCTCACACACACACACTCTTCTCTCTCACACACACACTCTCCTCTCTCACACACACACTCTTCTCTCTCACACACACACACTCTTCTCTCTCACACACACTCTCTTCTGTCTCACACACACACACTCTTCTCTCTCACACACACACTCTCCTCTCTCACACACACACTCTCCTCTCTCACACACACACTCTCCTCTCTCACACACACACTCTCCTCTCTCACACACACACTCTCCTCTCTCACACACACACACTCTTCTCTCTCACACACATACTCTCCTCTCTCACTCACACACACACTCTCCTCTCTCTCTCTCTCTCTCTCACACACTCTCCTCTCTCCTCTCTCACACACTCTCCTCTCCTCTCTCTCACACTCTCCTCTCTCTCGCTCACACACACTCTCCTCTCTCTCGCTCACACACACTCTCCTCTCTCTCGCTCACACACACTCTCCTCTCTCTCTCTCTCTCTCTCTCTCACACACTCTCCTCTCTCCTCTCTCACACACTCTCCTCTCTCTCTCTCTCTCCTCTCTCTCTCTCTCTCACACACTCTCCTCTCTCTCTCACACACACTCTCCTCTCTCACTCACACACTCTCCTCTCTCTCTCTCACACACACACTCTCCTCTCTCACTCACACACTCTCCTCTCTCCTCTCTCTCACACTCTCCTCTCTTCTCTCTCTCCCACACTCTCTTCTCTCACTCACACACTCTTCTCTCTCACACACACACTCTCTTCTCTCTCACACACACACATTCTCTTCTCTCTCACACACACACATTCTCCTCTCTCTCTCACACACACACTCTCCTCTCTCACACACACACTCTCCTCTCTCACACACACACTTTCCTCTCTCACACACACACTCTCCTCTCTCACACACACACACACATTCTCCTCTGTCTCACACACACACTCTTCTCTCTCACACACACACTCTTCTCTCTCACACACACACTCTTCTCTCTCACACACACACATTCTCCTCTCTCTCACACACACACACTCCTCTCTCTCACACACACACTCTTCTCTCTCACACACACACTCTTCTCTCTCACACACACACTCTCCTCTCTCACACACACACTCTCCTCTCTCACACGCACACACACACATTCTCCTCTGTCTCACACACACACACTCTCCTCTCTCTCACACACACACTCTCCTCTCTCACACACACACACACACACACATTCTCCTCTGTCTCACACACACACACTCTTCTCTCTCACACACACACACTCTTCTCTCTCACACACACACTCTCCTCTCTCACACACACACATTCTCCTCTCTCTCACACACACACACTCCTCTCTCTCACACACACACACTCCTCTCTCTCACACACTCTCTCTTCTCTCTCACGCACACACACTCTCCTCTCTCACACACACACATTCTCCTCTGTCTCACACACACACACACTCTTCTCTCTCACACACACACTCTTCTCTCTCACACACACACTCTTCTCTCTCACACACACACACTCTCCTCTCTCACACACACACACTCTTCTCTCTCACACACACACACTCTTCTCTCTCACACACACTCTCTTCTCTCTCACGCACACACACTCTCCTCTCTCACACACACACATTCTCCTCTGTCTCACACACACACACTCTTCTCTCTCACACACACACTCTTCTCTCTCACACACACACTCTTCTCTCTCACACACACACACTCTCCTCTCTCACACACACACACTCTTCTCTCTCACACACACACACTCTTCTCTCTCACACACACTCTCTTCTCTCTCACGCACACACACTCTCCTCTCTCACACACACACATTCTCCTCTGTCTCTCACACACACACTCTTCTCTCTCACACACACACTCTTCTCTCTCACACACACACTCTTCTCTCTCACACACACACACTCTCCTCTCTCACGCACACACTCTCCTCTCTCTCTCTCACACACACTCTCCTCTCTCTCTCTCACACACTCCCCTCTCTCTCTCTCCCACACTCTCCTCTCTCTCACACTCTCCTCTCTCTCACACTCTCCTCTCTCTCACACTCTCCTCTCTCTCACACACACTCTCCTCTCTCACACACACTCTCCTCTCTCACACACACTCTCCTCTCTCACACACACACATACACTCCTCTCTCTCACACACACACACACTCTTCTCTCTCACACACACACACTCTCCTCTCTCACGCACACACACTCTCCTCTCTCTCTCTCACACACACTCTCCTCTCTCTCTCTCACACACACTCTCCTCTCTCTCTCTCACACACACTCTCCTCTCTCTCACACTCTCCTCTCTCTCACACACACTCTCCTCTCTCACACACACACTCTCCTCTCCCACACACACACATACACTCCTCTCTCTCACACACACACACAGTCCTCTGTCTCACACACACACACTCCTCTCTCTCACACACACACTCTTCTCTCTCACACACACACTCTTCTCTCTCACACACACACTCTTCTGTCTCACACACACACTCTCCTCTCTCTCGCTCACACACTCTCCTCTCTCTCGCTCACACACTCTCCTCTCTCTCGCTCACACACTCTCCTCGCTCACACACTCTCCTCTCTCTCGCTCACACACTCTCCTCTCTCACTCACACACACACTCTCCTCTCTCACTCACACACACTCTCCTCTCCTCTCTCTCACACTCTCCTCTCTCTCACACACACACACTCTCCTCTCTCTCGCTCACACACACTCTCCTCTCTCTCGCTCACACACACTCTCCTCTCTCTCGCTCACACACACTCTCCTCTCTCTCGCTCACACACTCTCCTCTCTCTCTCTCTCTCACACACTCTCCTCTCTCCTCTCTCACACACTCTCCTCTCTCTCTCTCTCACACACTCTCCTCTCTCTCTCTCACACACATACTCTCCTCTCTCACACACATACTCTCCTCTCTCACACACACACATACTCTCCTCTCTCTCACACACACACACTCTTCTGTCTCACACACACACACTCCTCTCTCTCACACACACACTCTCCTCTCTCACACACACACTCTCCTCTCTCACACACACACTCTCCTCTCTCACACACACACTCTCCTCTCTCACACACACACTCTCCTCTCTCTCACACACACATTCTCCTCTCTCTCACACACACACACTCCTCTCTCTCACACACACACACTCCTCTCTCTCACACACACTCTCCTCTCTCACACACACACTCTCCTCTCTCACACACACACATTCTCCTCTCTCTCACACACACATTCTCCTCTCTCACACACACACTCTTCTCTCTCTCACACACACTCTTCTCTCTCACACACACACTCTTCTCTCTCACACACACTCTTCTCTCTCACACACACACTCTTCTCTCTCACACACACACTCTCCTCTCTCACACACACACTCTCCTCTCTCACACACACACTCACTCTTCTCTCTCACACACACACTCCTCTCTCACACACACACACATTCTCCTCTCTCTCACACACACACACTCCTCTCTCTCACACACACTCTCCTCTCTCACACACACACACACTCTTCTGTCTCGCACACACACTCTCCTCTCTCCTCTCTTACACACTCTCCTCTCTCTCTCTCTCTCACACACTCTCCTCTCTCTCTCTCACACACATACTCTCCTCTCTCACACACACACACACACACACTCCTCTCTCTCACACACACTCTCTTCTCTCTCACACACACACATTCTCCTCTCTCTCACACACACTCACTCCTCTCTCTCACACACACTCTTCTCTCTCACACACACTCTCTTCTGTCTCACACACACACTCTCCTCTCTCTCGCTCACACACTCTCCTCTCTCTCTCTCTCTCACACACTCTCCTCTCTCCTCTCTCACACACTCTCCTCTCTCTCTCACACACACACACTCTCCTCTCTCTCTCTCACACACACACTCTCCTCTCTCTCTCTCACACACACACTCTCCTCTCTCTCTCTCACACACATACTCTCCTCTCTCACACACACACACTCTCCTCTCTCTCACACACACACACACTCTTCTGTCTCGCACACACACTCTCCTCTCTCCTCTCTTACACACCTCTCCTCTCTCTCTCTCTCTCACACACTCTCCTCTCTCTCTCTCACACACATACTCTCCTCTCTCACACACACACACACTCTCTCCTCGCTCTCACAGACACACTCTCCTCTCTCTCGCACACACACACTCTCCTCTCTCTCGCTCACACACTCTCCTCTCTCTCTCTCTCACACTCTCCTCTCTCTCTCTCTCACACACTCTCCTCTCTCTCTCTCTCTCACACACTCTCCTCTCTCTCTCTCTCTCACACACTCTCCTCTCTCCTCTCTCACACACTCTCCTCTCTCTCTCTCTCTCTCACACACTCTCCTCTCTCTCTCTCTCTCACACACTCTCCTCTCTCACTCTCACACACATACTCTCCTCTCTCACACACACACACATACTCTCCTCTCTCACACACACACACACTCTCCTCTCTCACTCACACACACTCTCCTCTCTCTCGCACACACACACTCTCCTCTCTCTCGCTCACACACTCTCCTCTCTCTCTCTCTCTCACACACTCTCCTCTCTCCTCTCTCACACACTCTCCTCTCTCTCTCTCACACACATACTCTCCTCTCTCACACACACACATACTCTCCTCTCTCACTCACACACACACTCTCCTCTCTCTCTCTCTCACACTCTCCTCTCTCTCGCACACACACACTCTCCTCTCTCTCGCTCACACACTCTCCTCTCTCTCTCTCTCTCACACACTCTCCTCTCTCCTCTCTCACACACTCTCCTCTCTCTCTCTCTCTCACACACTCTCCTCTCTCTCTCTCTCTCACACACTCTCCTCTCTCTCTCTCTCACACACTCTCCTCTCTCTCTCACACACACACACATACTCTCCTCTCTCACACACACACACACACACTCCTCTGTCTCGCACACACACTCTCCTCTCTCTCGCTCACACACTCTCCTCTCTCTCTCTCTCTCACACACTCTCCTCTCTCCTCTCTCACACACTCTCCTCTCTCTCTCTCACACACACACTCTCCTCTCTCTCTCTCACACACACACTCTCCTCCCTCTCTCTCGCTCACACACTCTCCTCCCTCTCTCTCTCTCACACACTCTCCTCTCTCTCTCTCTCTCACACACTCTCCTCTCTCCTCTCTCACACACTCTCCTCTCTCTCTCTCTCTCACACACTCTCCTCTCTCTCACACACACACATACTCTCCTCTCTCACACACACACACACTCTTCTGTCTCGCACACACACTCTCCTCTCTCTCTCTCACACACTCTCCTCTCTCTCTCTCACACACTCTCCTCTCTCCCTCGCTCACACACTCCCCTCGCTCACACACTCTCCTCGCTCACACACTCCCCTCGCTCACACACTCCCCTCGCTCACACACTCTCCTCGCTCACACACTCCCCTCGCTCACACACTCCCCTCGCTCACACACTCCCCTCGCTCACACACTCCCCTCGCTCACACACTCCCCTCGCTCACACACTCCCCTCGCTCACACACTCCCCTCGCTCACACACTCTCCTCGCTCACACACACCCTCTCCTCTCTCGTCTCTCCTGCTGAGTTTCTCCAGCATTCCCTGTGTTGGTTGCTTATTTCGGCACTGAGCCTGCCAAATCTTCATCAAGGATTAGACAGTATTTGCGGGTTACCTTGAGACCGCCACATGTCAGGCAGGCAGTGAAAAGTGCCCGGCCTGTTCCTGGGTAAGGGTTGTAAATCTCGCAGGGGTCTGTGGTTCCTGCTCCCAACCCCGACGCTCCACTGAGTGATGTTGCTTCACCTCCTGTGGCCTCTGGTGCCTGCCCCCGTAGCTTTAACTGGGTCCACTTTGGGATGACCTCAGCGGACAGTTCAGCACCTTCCAGGGCTGCAGAGAAGCTCTTGCACCTCTCTGCATCAGCCGTCTCCTGAGGTGCAGGGGCCTGGTCCTTGGTTGCAGGGATGGGAGGTGTCTCTTTTGTCACAGCTGCCTGTAAGACACTCCTAGGTGTGTCGTAATGATGGCGAGCGGAGATGGGAACCTGATACTCTGATCCGGGCATCTCGCAAGTGCACAGGGTCTGCTCAGCAGTCCAGGCCGACGGCAGGCTGAGCAAGGAGCCAAACTCGTCACTCTGGCTCCCGGCGTAGGAAGAGAAGCTTCCGGAATAGGAGGAGTGGCTGGCGGTGGCGATGCCGCTGTCGGAGGAACTCTGACGACCCACTTCCTGCAGCTTACGTGACCGAGGCGGCTTGGGAGGTGGCTTCGACCCCCGGGTGACCTCCGCGTAGAGTTTCTCCTCAGCCGCGCCCAGCCCCTTGGCCGCCGCGCCCAGAGATTGACCCTCTGGCAGGCCACTGACCGGCAGCTGCTCTGGCCACAGGGTCATCCGACTTCCCAGGCTGGCACTGTCTGACTGGCTGGTGTCAGAGGACTCAGTTGAGCTGGACAGACTGCGGTCATCTCCTGGGGCAGAAACAACAAAATAGAGATAAAACCATCCCGTGGAGGTGAAGCCACGTAACTACAATATAGACAACCCAGTACCACGCCAAGCAAGCCATGTCTGTCTCCATACTCGCTCATACAAAGATGATCAGGGTCGAGAATAAGGCAGAGGACATTCTATGCAAGTACTGAGATAACTTATTGCCCATCACTAGTTAAGAGTCAACCATCTGGGCTCTGGAGTTACATATAGGCAAAAGTGAGGACTGCAGATGCTGGAGATTAGAGCCAAGATCAGAGTGGTGCTGGAAAAGCACAGCAGGTCAGGCCCGACACTTCGGGCCAAAGACCTTCATCAGGAAGCTTGGTGAAGGGCTTTTGCCCAAAATGTTGATTTTCCTGCTCCTCAGATGCTGCCTGACCTGCTGTGCTTTTCCAGCACCACTCTAACCTAGACTCTGGAGTTATATATGGGGCCAGACCCGATGAAGATGGCAGATCTCCATCCCTAAAGGACATTAGTGAAGCAGATGGGTTTTTACAATTGACAGTGGTCACATGGTCACCATTAGACTCGCTTTTCATTTCATATTTTTACTGAATTCAAGCAACCACGATGAGGCTCAGTCACAGTTTCAGTTAGTCTGGGAGTCCTGTATTACTGCACTAATGACGTTACCCCCAGCTCCCCAGGCTCTCCGTCTGTGTTCCATATCATTGAGACATGGATTTAGCAGGGAACACTGGTCCTACAGTGTGAGGAGGAACAGTTAAGCTCAGATAAGGCAGTGGGTAATGGTAATATTGGATCAGAATCCCAACCCGATGTTCCAAGGACATTAAATCCTACTGTGGCAAATGATGAAATTTGAATTAAGTAGAAATCTGTAATAATAGTTTGTTTAAAAAAAACAATCTGATTCACTGTTGTCCTTCAGGCAAGGAAATCTGCCATCTTTACCTGGTCTGGCCTCCAAGTGACTCCAAGCTCACAGCAATTTGGTTGATGCTGAACTGTCCCACTAGTGAGGCACTCAGCATTTTTGGAGTGGGCAATAAATGCTGTGCTTGCCAGTCACATCCACACCCCATGAAAATAAAAGGAGAGAAGAAACTAATTTCTGTAAAATCTTTCACACTGTCAGGATGTTCCAGAACAGTTTTCACCCAATTGTGTACCCTTAATTCAGAAAACCTAACCACTATTGTCAGGGCAAGTAACCCAGAAGGTTCTCAGAAAGAAAAGGAGAGAAAGCGACATGTTAATCTGTTTTGAAGGAACAAATGCAACAAAATGGACAATGTCCAGGCTTGGACTGACAAGTGGCAAGTAACATTCATGCCACAAAAATGCCAGGCTATGATCATCGCCAACAAGAGACAATCTAACCACCGACCTTGACATTCAATGGTTTTACCATCATTGAATCCCTCACTATTAATATCCTGGGAGTTATCATTGATCAGAAACTCAACTGGATTCACCACATAAACACAGTGGCTACAGAGGCTAGGAGTACTGCAGCGAGTAACTCCCCTCCTGACCCCCCCAAAGCCTGTCCACCATCTACGAGGCATAAGTCAGGAATGTGATGGAAATACTCCCCACTTGCCTGGATGGGGGCAGCTCCTACAACACTCAAGAAGCTTGACACCATCCAGGACAAAGCAGCCGTGTGATTGGCCCCACATCCACAAACATCCACTCCCTCCATAGTAGCAGCAGTGTGTACTATGTACATGATGCCATGCAGAAATTCACCAAAGATCCTCAGACAGCACCATCCAAACTCACAACCAACTAGAACACCACCACCTTCAAGTTCCTCACCATCCTGATTTGGAAATATATTGCTATTCCTTCAGTGTCCCTGGGTCAAAATCCTGGAGCTCCCTCCCTCAGGGCAGGTGGACTGCAATGGCCCAAGAGGACCGTTCACCAAGACTTTCTCAGAGGCAACTAGGGATGCACAATAAATGCTGACCCGGCCAGCGATGCCCACATCCCACCAATGAATAAAGGGAAAAAAAAAATCACTCTAGGCCTCCTCTCTTTGAAATTGCACTTTGGGAACTTACAGAGGGGAAGATGGGACTTTGGTTTAAAGTCTTGTCATAAGGGCAGCCTCTCAGACAATGCAGCATTCCCTCACCAAGCAGGTCAGGCAGCAGCCATAGAGAAAGAACAAGCTAACTTTTCGAGTCTAGATGACTCTTCATCAAAGTTATCTGGACTCGAAATGTTAGCTTGTTCTCTCTCCATGGATGCTACCTGACCTGCTGGGATTTCCAGCATTATTTTGTTTTCAGTACAGATTCCAACATCTGCAGTAATTTGCTGCTACTTCCTTAGTGGGTCTGTCCATCTCAGAGTGCAATATTTCAGCCTCGGGAATAGGGCATGGAAGTGACAATGTCTAATGCAGAGGAGGGCGTTCTAAGACAGGAATCTCAGGGTTGTTGACCCAGGCATGCAGGGGTGTGGGGTAGCAGGAATTAAAAACTGAACCAAGATTTCAAAACATTTGCAACTTACCTCCACTGCTTTGTCGACTGGATTGTGACAAAAGACTCAAGCGTTTCTCTAACTCCAATGCTTCATGACTGATCCTCTCCTCTGTATACGCTTGGCTCGTACTGGGATCTACAATTCAATGGGAAGCAGTAAGAAGCTTTGCCACGAAGACATCTTGATTCCTCATTGCAGATAGGTTTGCTTAACAGAGGACCTCGGCAGTCCCCAATACACTGGCTCAGTGGTTAGCACTGCTGCCTCACAGCCCTAGGGACCTGGGTTCAATTCCAGATTTGGGTAGCTGTCTGTGTGAAGTTTGCACGTCTCCCTGTGTCTGTGTGAGCTCCCTCTAGGAACTCTGGTTTCCACCCACAGTTCAAAGATGGGTGGACTAGCCATGCTATGAATTACCCCATAGTGTCTAGAGATATACAGGATAGGTGGATTAGCTATGGGAAATGCGGGGTTATGGATATATTGGAGGGTCAGTGCAGATTGAGTCTGCACTATTGTAACTCTAGGAGCCTCCAATATTTCTTCAAGCCTCAGGTAAGATAGTGAGACGGACTTCACATTGTCAAAGGTTGGACTGGAGGCATGGTCACCAATGGTCGGAGCGATCACAGTCAGGAGGTCTGAGGGGAACCAGCAATGGAAGCATATTTCAAATATCTCAGATGATACTGGGATCAGCAGAGATTACCGAGACAGGGAGCGATGAGGGTTATGGAGGAATTTGAAAACAAGGTTAACAATTGTAAAATCAAGACGTCACTGAATATGAGTCAGCCTGCACCAAGATGACAGGGGAACAGGACTCACTGCACGGACTGCAGAGATTCTGGATGCTCTCGAGTTTACAAAAGCTGGAATGTGGGAGAGCAGCCAGGAATGGTTCATAATGGTCAGGGTCAGAGGTTTAAAATAAAAGTCATGAATGAGGGCTCCAGCAGTAGGTGAGACAGAGCCTACATTAAGGCAATGTTACAGAGATGGCAACACTGGCGTGGGTGATGGTGCCAAGGAGAGATTGGAAGCTCACTGTGGGATCAAGGTTGCAGACAGAGTGGCTTAATGCCAGCTTGTTGCCGGGGGAGAGGGATACAGTCAGTAACTAGGGAACGGAGGTTAGAGTGAGAAAACCCAGGCAGTGGTAGCTGTCCTAATGCCAACTCCTGGAAGCTCACCCACTGTCTTCAGCACAACTCCAAGGGTCTGGTTTTATTTAATTCCAAGGATTTGAAGGGATCAAATCCAACCCACAGTGTCACACTCAGAACATCTCAGGATACATGATCTCCTTATGCGGAGATAAGGTGATGTGGAAAGATTCATTAATCAAGCATTTCTTCATTCAACAGGGAATGTCCATGATGAAGGGCTTTTGCCCGAAATGTCGATTTTCCTGCTCCTCGGATGCTGCCTGACCTGCTGTGCTTTTCCAGCACCGCTCTAATCTTGAATCTAATCTCCAGCACCTGCAGTACCCACTTTTGCCTAGGGAATGTCTATGCACTTGGCCTCGATCTATCTGCACCTTCCAGTTACATCCTGCTCCACAATTAAGCTACAACCAAGATCTAAAGGTTCACTGGAACCATGCAGCAGCCACTTTGTTACCTGACGGTTTGGATGTTTAGATTGCACTGATACAGGATGTTTTATCTCATTGGATTGCTAACCTTCTGGGTCCCTTAAGGCTTCTAGTTGGTCCTTGATCATGAAGTAAGACTCTCTCCCTCCTGTAGTGCTGTAAACTCTCTATTTACACCACCACAATAAATGTAGCTCTCTAACTCAGGCAGCATGGTGGCTTAGTGGTTAGCACTGCTGCCTCCCAGTGCCAGGGACCTGGGTTTGATACCAGTCTCAGGCAACTGATTGTGTGGAGTTTGCACATTCTCCCTGTGTCTGTGTCAGTATACTCCCACACTAATTTAGCATCTTTCCCAGCTTCAAAAGTACTTGTCAAAGAATTACTTTTGAGGTAAATTTGTACTAAGGGAGGCAATGGTCTAATGGTGGTATTTGCTGGACTATTAATCCGGGGACCTCAGTTCAAATCTCACCATGGAAGATGGTGAAATTTAAATTCAATAGAAACCTGGAATTAAGAGTCTAATGATGACAATGAATTGATTTTTGGGGGAAAAGTCACTCTCTGGTTCACTCATGTCCTTTACGGAATGAGATCTGCTATCTTTATCTGGTCCGGCCTACATGTGATTCCAGACCCACAGCAATGTGGTTACTCCTTAACTGCCCTCTGGGCAATTAGGGATAGGCAATAAATGCTGGTCTAGCCAGCAATACCCACATCCCATGAATAATTCTTTTTTAAAAAACTCTGATTTTGGGCACAGGAAGCACTGAGATAATGGCCTGTAAATGTAACCTCACTATTTAAGGAAGGGGGGGTGAGATAGAGAATGACGGATCTATTTGACATCAGTTGCTGGGAAATGTTCAAATTACTGGACGAGAACAGAAAGGAAAAATTGTGAAGATTCAACCTGATTTGACAAAAGGGAAAGTGTGAAGAGCGAAGTTATTCACTTTGGTATAAAAATGAGACAGATTACTTTTCTGGGTGGGGAATGGATGTGTCCAAAGGGGGCTGGCTATCCTTATTCACAAGCCACTTAAAGTTAATATGCAAGAAATGACAAAGGCAAATAGTTCAGTTAGTTTTTGTTTCAAAGGGATTCAAGTACAGGAGTAAAGATGGACAGCGAAGAAGGTTACCTCAGAGTACAACAGGATCTTGATCAGCTGGGCCAATGGGCTGAGGAGTGGCAGATGGAGATTAATTTAGAAAAATGTGAGGTACTGCAATTTTGGAAAGGTAAATCAGGGCAGGACTTATACACTTAATGGTCAGGCCCTGAAAAGCATTGCAGAGCAAAGAGACCTTGGAGTGCAGGTTCATCGTTCCTTGAAAGTGGAGGCTCAGGTAGATAGGTAAATGAAGAAGGTGTCTAGTACGGTTTCCTTTATTGGTCAGAGTATTGAGTATAGGGGTTGGGAGGTCATGTTGCTGCTGTACAGGGCATTGGTTAGGCCACTTTTGGAATATTGTGTGCAATTCTGGTCTCTCTCCTGTAGGAAGGCTGTTGTAAAACTTGAAAGGGTTCAGAAAAGATTTACAAGGATGTTGCCAGGGTTGGAGGGTTTGAGCTATAGGGAGAGGTTGAATGGGCTGGTGCTGTTTTCCCTGGATTGTCAGAGGCTGAGGGGTGACCTTATAGAAGTTTATGAAATCATGAGGGGCATGGATAGGGTAAATAGACAAGGTATTTTCCCTGCACTGGGGGAGTCCAGAACTAGAGGGTATAGGTTTAGGGTGAGGGGGGAAAGATTTAAAGGCGCTACTTTTTCATGCAGAGGATGGTGCGTATGGAATGAGCTGCCAGAGGAAGTGGTAGAGGCTGGTACAATTACAGGATTTAAAAGGCAATTGGATGGATATATGAATAGGAAGGATTTAGAGGGATATGGGCCGGGTGTTGGCAAATGGGACTAGATTAGTTTGGAAGATCTGGCCGACATGGACGAGTTGGACCGAAGGGTCAATTTTGGTGCTGTACACCTCTATGACTATGACTCTATGTCTTGTTGCAGTTGTATATAGCCTTGGGAAAAGCTCACCCGTACATTACATACAGTTTTGGTTCCCTTATCTGAATCAAGATATACTTGCATAGAGGGGGAGCAATGGAGGTTTACCAGCTTCATCTCTGGGAAGGAGTGCATTGTCTTCTGAGAAGAGATTGAGGAATTTGTGTCTGTATTCCCATCAGCTTCGAAGATAAGGAGTGACTTCATTGAAATTTTTTAAAAACTGTACTGTAATAGGGCATTACAGTGCAGATGTAGAGAAGCTGTTTCCCCCTGCTGTTGAGTGTAAAATCAGGGGATGTCATCTCAGGATAATAGAACAGGCCATTTAAGACTGAGATAAGGAGGAACTTCTTGACTGAGAAGATGGAAAATCTTCAGAGTCGTCTTCCTAGAGGGTGGTGGAATCTTTGAGAAAATCTTCAGAATCATCTTCCTAGAGGGTGGTGGAATCTTTGAGAAAATCTTCAGAATCGTCTTCCCAGAGGGTGGTGGAATCTTTGACCAGGTGGAAGACATTCTGGCATTCTAATACAGGAATTTATAGCATCATGGTATGGTGTGGAGAGAAGGACAGTGAGGTAGACTATCAGCCATGGTCTAAATGCATGGTGGGTAGAATGGCCTACTCCTGTTCCTATGTTTAGCGATGTTGGGCGATGGGAAAGTATTTGACAGGACTCTAGGAAAACCCTCCCTAATCCTCTTTGCAGTAATGACTGGGAGGGAATCCTGAGGGTTCAGACAGGAGCATAGTATCCTCTGGCTGTGTAACATTCCCATACCACTGAGCTTGGACCAATGGTCTGGATAAAAGACTTCATGTTCTGGATTAGATTTCAGACCTGCAACCTTCTCACTCAGAGACTAGAGTGCCAAGTATACTCTTAAGAAAAGAAATGCATGGAGAGCTAGGCATAAATCTGAAGTCTAACTACATGAATGTTAAAAACACATACAGGGGAGCATATGGAGTAGACTGACTGGCATTAGCTAACAGAGTTTATGAAACAGTCTTTTGATAATATTAAATTAGATTAGAGCCTATTATATCTCTGAATACCATTAGTTGCGATATTTTATTGTGGACAGTTGCTTTCTACTTGATCAGTCTGTCATGGGTGTGGGCATAAAAGCACAAAGCACAAGGGGAACCACAGTATAGCTGAGCCCGACCTCACTCATAGTCTGCATACACACGTACATATACACACAGACTTAGGGCGGCACGGTGGCACAGTGGTTAGCACTGCTGCCTCACAGCGCCAGGGACCTGGGTTCAATTCCCGCCTCAGGCGACTGACTGTGTGGAGTTTGCACGTTCTCCCCGTGTCTGCGTGGGTTTCCTCCGGGTGCTCCGGTTTCCTCCCACAGTCCAAAGATGTGCAGGTCAGGTGAATTGGCCATGCTAAATTGCCCGTAGTGTTAGGTAAGGGGTAGATGTAGGGGTATGGGTGGGTTGCGCTTCGGCGGGGCGGTGTGGACTTGTTGGGCCGAAGGGCCTGTTTCCACACTGTAAGTAATCTAATCTAAACATAATTAATGCAGTCTACACACTACAGCTGGGAAAGGCAAAGTAGCAAAAGGGAAAATAAATAAAACTTCGATCAGGAGGAGGAATGTGCAGAGACTTAGGAATAAGGCAGGGGAGGGACAGTACTCAAATGTTCCTTAGGAAGGCCAATATAGATTAAATGGCTTTCTTCTGTGATGTAACAATTCTCTGATTCACTTTTGCTTCATTTAAATTTCAGGGTGGAAACCAGGAATAAGTAAACACAATAAATACTCATTTGTATAACTAGCTTAACTCCCTTACACAAACACAAAGTGGTTACGGCACACCAGGAGACTGCTCAGCCCATCGTACCTGCATGGGATAGGAGTGTCTCTGGCTGGGTCGACATGTATTATCCGTCCCTAATTGTCCCCGAGAAGGTGGTGGTGAGCTGCCTTGTGAACTGCTTTAGTCCTCGGAGTGTAGGGACACCCACAATACTATTAGCAAGGGAATTCCAGGATTGTGACCCAGCGACACTGTCATCTCCCTGCCTTCTCCCTGTGACCTTGCACAATCTTCTTTTCCAGAGAGTAATTCAGTTCCATTTAAATGCCTCATCAAACCTGCATCCACCACAATCAAAGTACAGACCTTAACCACTGGCCACATGTAGGTTTCTCCTCCTGTTACTATTGCTTATTTGACTAATTACTTCAAATCTGTGTCCCCTCCTTCCCAAAGCTTCAATATAGATACAAAGGTAAAAATGCCAAATAATCAAAGTTTCATCGACCATCTTTTTTTCCTGACAAACCCATGACCACTTCTATCTAGAAAGACAATGGCAGCAGATACATGGGAACACGACCATCTGCAAGTTCCCTCCCAAGCCACTCACCATCCTGACTTGGAAATATATCGCCATTCCTTCGGTGTCGCTGGGTCAAACGCCTTGAATTCCCTCCCTAGGGCATTGTGGGTCCCTTTGTACCTCAACATTTCCTAATTTATCACCACAGAATTATGCACCTGAACCCCTAGGTCACTCTGTTCCACAATGCTACCCAAAGCTCCACCATTAACTGTATAAGCCTTGTTTGTTGTACCCAACTGCAATAACTCATATTCAGCCCATTGACCCATTTGATCAAGGTCCCTTTGTAGTCCTAGAAAACCTTCTTTACCTTAGACAATTAGGCATGGACAAGAGTTAGGTTCACTGGTCATGGAGAAACCTGAAGTAAGTGAAGTGATAGTTCTTCCTCATCATTACTGTCTCCTGAATCAAGATTCTGAATTAAAATGATGTAGAATTATTTCCACAAATGCAGAATATATGGTACAGCTTTGCTGTTTATCCTACCAAAGTGTATAACTTCAGCTCATACTGCCTTCTCCAGGTCAATTAGGGTTGGACAATAAATGCTGGACCAGACAATCATCCCACTCTTTCTCTGAGAGATTGGGACTATGGTGACTATCTTTCCCATGACTATCTTTCACTCAAATCCTATTATGATAAAGGCTAACAAGTCCCTTGTCACTTCCACACCACCCCGTCTCCTTCTGCTCCACCTTTCTCCAAATCTCCATTCCCACTGCCTCTTATTACCATCCCTTTGCCCCTTCCCAATCCTCTCCATCTCTGCTCAATATCCTTCCGTCCACACCACTCCCAACCCTGCATTTTATGGTGTACAGCCTAGCCTTCTTGTTACTCTGTACTTGCTTTACTAACCTGGCAGGATGGGCCGCAACCCAAAAGGTCCTTTGGTTGGTGAGATCCCTCGGACGATGCAGTCGAAGAGAAAGCTGATCCTTTCACCCTCAGCACAGGACAGACAGAAGACACCAGCCCCTGGCGAGAGAAAAACAGGGAAGGCCGATTGTTCACTCTCTCACATACATGGGAGGATACTTGACAATACATTATAGGGCAGGAGGGTGAATCTCTTTGGGGTTTAAGTTGTATTTCTCCCCAAAGGAAAGTAAACAAAACCAAAGGAAATTCACTCAGCTAGTCATAGCCATAATCATCGAGTCATCCAGCACGAAAACAGACCCTTCAGTCCAAGCCAAACATAATTCCAAACCAGATTCTGGATTAGTGGTGCTGGAAGAGCACAGCAGTTCAGGCAGCATCCGAGGAGCTTCGAAATCGATGTTTCGGGCAAAAGCCCTGATGAAGGGCTTTTGCCTGAAACGTCGATTTCGAAGCTCCTTGGATGTTGCCTGAACTGCTGTGCTCTTCCAGCACCACTAATCCAGAATCTGGTTTCCAGCATCTACAGTCATTGTTTTTACCTCGATAATTCCAAACTAAACTATCTCCACCTACCTGCCCGGCCTGTTTCCCTCCAAATATTTCCTATTCATGTATTTGTCCAAATGTCTTTTAAAAGTTTTAATTGTGCCCACATCCTCAGAATTATGCTTCTGAACCCCCAGGTCCCTCTGTTCTAAAACACTACCCAAAGCTCCACCATTAATTGGAACAGCCTTGTTTGCTTTACACAAATGCAATACCTCAT
This sequence comes from Chiloscyllium punctatum, assembly GCF_047496795.1. Classification (NCBI taxonomy): domain Eukaryota; kingdom Metazoa; phylum Chordata; class Chondrichthyes; order Orectolobiformes; family Hemiscylliidae; genus Chiloscyllium; species Chiloscyllium punctatum. The sequence continues at coordinate 16,251,749 of NC_092740.1, read as the reverse complement.
ATTTATCCAGATTGAAATCCATCTGCCATTTCTCAGCCCATTGATCTATTTGATCAAGATCCCTTTGTAATCTTAGAAAACCTCCTTCACCTTATATCAAAGAGAGTTAGGTCCACTAGTTGTGGAGAAATCTGAAGCAAGTAAAGTGATGGTTCTTCCTCATTAATACTGTCTCCCAAATCAAGATTCTGAGTTAAAATGATGTAGAATTATTTCCACAAATGCGAAATATATGGTACAGCCATTGCTGTGAATCTGCCTTCATGCTGTTAACCCTAAACATAACCCACTATCTATTTAAAAGTTAAAGAAACAGACTACCCCAGGAAGACAGTGGAAGCCATTGACCAGCCAGACAGTGGTGAGTTTGAGATTTAAGTATATATAGTAATCCAGACTGACTGTACAGTGCAGCACTGAGGGGAGTGACCCACTGTTCTTCAGGTGGGCTGTCAAACCAGGGGCTCAGTCTGCCCCCTCTCCAGCTGTTATAAAAAATTCCACAGTCACTATTTTGAAAAAAGACAGTCAGAGTTGCCCAGTGTCCTGGAGCAGTATTCATTTCCTCCATTACCCACACTAAGACAACATTTGGACATTATCATGTTGCAGCTTGTGGAACCACACTGTTTGCAAACAGCTTTCTACATCTCCCTCCACATTTCCGAATGTACTTCACTTTGGGTCACCCAGAGATGTGTTATTATTTGATCTGCCTTGTTTGTTACAAACTTTAGCACAATCAGTCCTCATGGTTTAGGCTGCCATTGTCATGTTGATGATATTCCTCTAACAATCACTCATTAGGGACTGATCAACACCATGAGCCTGTTTCTTTAAAACAGTGGAACACATTCAAAGTTATGAAGCAGGCATTACAGCAATCGATAGATTTCTGTATGTGCAGCTTGTAATCCAAGCAGACTGACTGCCAGGCAGAGTCACAGCATTGTATACATACAGCACATGGAGTCCTTAAAGGTGAACTCTCTAAGGTAAACAGCCATGAGGTGGGGACCAGGCTTCTCTCTGGCACTGAGGGACAGTTCCCTCAGACTGTACTGTCTTTAATAGTCCCACAGCATCCATGTCTGTGCCTTATCTAACAGCGACTGTTGTCTGACATTTCAGAGGTTCCAACAAACTCCTTACTTACGTTACATGAACATTACATATCAGGTTTCAGCTGGATGGGGGGTGGGGGGCATTGCTGGTGCTGCTTGTGGGTTCTGGGATGTCCCTCACAGATCCCAGTCATCATCAGGCAGGGTTGAGGTGTGTGTGCATGCAGCGGAGCAGTCTGTGCACGCAGTGGCGCTAATGTAATGCAGTGTCATTAGCAGTACTGGGGACAGAGGATTGCTGGCATGGTCTGACCACTGACATCAGCGTTTCACCATTAGGGCTTGAACTTGCACGTTCCCATTGTACGGAAACGGTGCTATTTAATTTTTTAAATTCATTCATGTAGACGTGGATGTCACATGTATTGCCCATTCCTAATTATCCAGAGGGCAGTTAAGAGTCAATGAAATTGTTGTGGGTTTGTAGACCAGACCAGGGAAGGACAATAGATGTTCCTCCTTATAGGATTAATAAAGCTGATGGGGTTTTCCAACAACAAGATTGGTTAGATTTATATTAAATTCCAAATTCACCCACTGTGCTGCGATTCAAAGCCTGGCCCCAGAGCATGAATAATGGGTTCGGGATTACTAATCCAGTGACATTACCACTTACACCACACAGCCTGCGTACCTTGATGCTAAAAAGCCCAGGAAGCATTGCGCTTGACCACCAGCTCCCTGCAAGGCTGGCTTTTTAATAGAGGGGACTTAGTCAGCTCCATCGGCCGCTCCCCAGGGGAGGGACGCAAGAAACAGATGGAGGGGCTCTACGTACTCAACATGTCAGCAAGTGCGCAGAATGGCTCCCAGTCGAATATTTCAAACCCCCCTCCTGACTCTCTCATTTTCCTAGAAAACAGATTGAAAGCACTCGGCAGGACACGTGTTCAGGTTACAAGAGCAACGTGGCCTCCCGTGCTAGAGCGACTACAACCCTGGTCACTGAGCCAGCTTTTGGCATGTGGAGAATGCATCCCAGCGATGCCAAGCAGCTGTTTATCGGCTGGGAGTCAAAGCCTGTGGAGACAGGGGGAGGGGGACTGGTGCAGCTCAGTCATAAATATAGTCCTATCATTAATAGCCGTTTGTCTCAGCAGCAGCATGAGCTTTGAAATAATTTCAGTTTTTCTCTGCAGTTCAATCATGAGCAAGGTCAGTGGTGAACTGGATTAATCCTGAACATGACCATAAGAGGTAGAAACAGGAGTAGGCCATTCAGCCCCTCGCACCTGCTCTGCCATTCAATAAGAACACGGCTGACCCAACACTCCTCACATCCACGTTCCTGCTCTTCTCCCCTTGAATACCTAACTAGACCCATGGTACTGTGAGCTGCCCCCTGATTCCCTCATGTTCCTTCACCTTCGCTACATCCTCACTGTGATCCACAAGATACACAGTACACATACAGGCCATTCAGCCCAGCCAGTTCCATTCTGGTATTGACATTCTCCTTACGATTCCTCCTGTTATTGTCTAGTTTACATTAACCAAAAGTTTATTTCATTTCTTCTCAAATATATCTCTACTATTGCTCTGCTTGACAGTAACCTCCACATTCTAAACGCTCTTTAGTTGAAGAATTTCCTTTTGAATTCCTGATGGGAGTTCCTGCCAATATATTGATGCCCCGTGTGTTATAGTCTTCCTCAAGAAGTGGTGACATTCTTATTGTGGCAAAGCTTTTTAATCACTTATAATATTTCTACTTGGTCACCTGCCCAACCCTCTTTCTACTAGAGAAAAGAGATCCAACGTGCAAATCCCTTCCTGATATTGATACCCACACAGATCTGGTTTCCATTTTGTCAATCTTCCCTGCACCCTCTCCAGCGCTCCTGTATCCCAGAACAGCATCAGTGCCCAAAGTCTCCTCGAATCAAGGTCTGATACAGATTTAGTGACTCGCACACTTAAGGCAGAGATGAGAAGGAACTCCTATTCTCAAAGGGCTGCGAATCTGCAGAATTCTTTACCGCGAAGAGATGTTGAGACTGGGTCATTAATTATACTCTCAAAGGCTGAGATGGATTTTTGATTGGAAAGGGAATGAAGGGTTATGGGGAAACAGCAGGAAAGTGGTTTTGAGAATCATCAGATGAGCTGTGATCTCACGGAATGGCAGAGTAGAATTGATGGGCTGAATGGCCATACTTCCGACTCCTACATCTCATGGTCTTAATTTTTCTATCTGACAAAAATAAAGTTATCCAGGGAGACAGTAGAAGCTTTGATATGTCATGGTTTTTGATTCGAAAGCATGTTGTATGTATATATTTTGAAATGGAACTTTTTTGCAAAACAATATTAAGAATTTCCAAGGTCCATGTTTATCTACTGATGAGGCAGTCACCTCTGTAGATGATGCTGGGGAGACTAAATGCAGATTGGATGACCACTTTGCAGAACATCTCAGTTCAGACTGCACGTGTGAACCCAGGCTCCCAGTCAGTCCCATTCCCACCCTGATCTCTGCCTGGCACTGTTACAATGAAGAATCAAAAACTGTGGTGCTGGAAAAGCACAGCAGGTCAGGCTGCATCCGAGGAGCAGGAGGGATGATATTTTGGGCATAAGCCCCTCATCAGGAATGTGGGCGTTGTCGTGGGGGTGGAGGGGTGTGGGGGAAGGGGGCTGAGATAAGTAGGAGGGAGATGTGGGGCTGGGGGTCTTATGTCCAAAACATCACTTCTCCACCCCCTCGGATGCTGCCTGACCTGTTGTGCTTTTCCAGCACTACCCTTTTTGATTCTGACTCTCCAGCATCTGTGGTCCTCACTTTCTCCACTGTTACAATGAAGATCAATGTCAACTCGATCTCATCAGCTCAACACTTCACAACCTGTGAATCTCTACAGCGATGTTCAGGACGTTGCATTTTTTGTCAGATGCCATCTGTAACTGATGCCATCTCTTTTGTCCACCTCTGCCTTACATTTGCTCATACATTCTGCATTCCATCTTTCCCCATCCAGCACTAGCTTAAAAATTGTTGGTCTGATGTCTCCCAGCTCCAATGATTAGCTATTGGTCCTGAACCTTTGGGAAGAGCCTTGCTGTGGCATCAGGGGTCTTGCTGGCCAGATCTCCACTCCATCTCTTCTGGGGAATCCCCTGTCAAAGCACACTCCAGTCAGGCAATAACAAGGCCACCTGTGGGTCCTTCAGCTGGAGTCCAAGGCCATGGTTACTGCTGGATTTCCAGAGGCTTAACTTCACAGAGAATCCAGACCAGAGGTGAGTAGTGCAGGAGGGAGTGTGCTCACAAGGAGAGGGACCACAAATGGTTGGGGAAAGAGCAGGCAGTGTGTGTCTCTCACCAGGCCCTGTGCCTACCCAATATCCAGTCTATTAATCAGACACCAAATGCTTTGGATTATGGGAGAGACAGACAGAGAGAGATAGATAGAGAGTAAGGCAGACAGACACAGAGACAGAGAGAGATAGATATAGAGAGTAAGGCAGACAGACACAGAGACAGAGAGAGATAGATACAGAGAGAGAGAGAGACAGAGAAAGAGACAGAGGAAGAGAGGGAAAGAGAACCAGAGATAGAGAGAGAGAGAGAGAGAGAGACTGATAGACACAGAGAGATAGGTACAGAGAGAGACAAAGACAGAGAGACACAATCAGAGAAAGAGAGAGTCAAGATTAGAGTGGTGCTGGAAAAGCACAGCAGGTCAGGCAGCATCTGAGGAGCAGGAAAATCAACATTTCGGGCAAAAGCCCTTCATCAGAGAAAGAGAGAAACAGACAGACTGTTGATAACACAGCTATAACTGATCCAAAAACTAAAACAACAGGCCATAGCTCTGTCATCCTTGGCAATCAGGTAAAACTAAACCATTGACAAGGACTGTTCGTTAATGTTCCACACTCTTATGGATAGGTTTTAATTTCACGGTCAGTCTCTGTCACAGAGGTCAACAGGTTGAAGAAGAACTTTACAAATTATAACAGATAGCCATGACAATAACAGCCTGAGGTGTTTAATCCTCAGTCTCGAAGATTAAGTTACTTCAGAAGAGCACCCTCTTCAACTGGATTAGGTCGAAATGGTGCTCTTGTTGCGTTTATTGATACACTGACACTTAATATGCCCACCAAGACTTTAGCACATTGAAGGAAATGGGAAAGTCTAGACGGGGATTGGCGTTAATCTCTCTCTCTGGACGGCAGCATCCTCTCACATAATGTATGGTACCAATCCAAGACCTGTGTGAATATGTTTCAACCTGCTCATAACCAGCAAAGATGTTTTCTCACCCCAGGCACAGGAAGATAGAAAATAGGAGCAGGTTGGAGGCCATTCAGCCCCTGAACCTAGATCACTCTACTTCCACGTAATTTCCCCACACTATCCCCATATGCCTTAATATCTAGAAATATATCAATCTCGGTCTTGCGTATACTCAATGGGTGTGTCGCCACAGCCCTCTGCGCTAGAGAATTCCATGACTCACTCCCCTTAGGGTGAAGTAATTATCTTTATTTTTGGTCCTACCTCTTACTCCAAGACTGTCATGTATCCTCCATTGAGGCCCTTAATGGTTTAGTATGTTGAAATGAGACCACCTCTCAGTTTTCTAAACTAAAATACATAGGCCCTGGCTCCCCACCGTCTCCTCACGGGTTAACCCCTCAGGGGGTAACGCTTGGGAAAGATGGACTGGACCGACACCACTGGGGACATCACAACAAAAGGTGCCCACCTCTCCCTCCACCAAGAGAAAGCATGTAAAAAGGTACAGATACTTACAAAGACCACACCGCGAGCCCCCTTCAAAGACAAAGCCATTAGGAATAGCTCCATAGCGCCTCATGTCAGACAGCTTCCACTGGCCAATGATGGTGGGTGGTACGTCACGCACCAGCACAAAGATATTGTTACAAAAATGGAGTGTTGCGGGTCCACTTTCCAGTTTGGTACCAGGGAGCACGGAAACGTGGAACCTGTGAACTGAGAACACAAGACACCATCGGGGTTACCATCACAGAATCGATAACCATCTTGAAAAGCCAGTTGCCACCATCTGGAGACTTCTTCTCCCAAAGAACAGTACAGCACGGGAACAGGCCCTTCAGCCCACTATGCCTGTGCCAGCACATGGTGCATTTCTAAACTGAAACCCTTTTGCTTCTACATGGTCCGTATCCTCCAATTTACATTTGACCTTTTGTTTTAATAAATAATGAATTCTGGGTGTTGAGCTGGGATCTTGAACCACTGTGGTCCATGGAGTTGGGGTAGATACACACAGCGTGTTGCTCGGGAAGTGGCTCCAGGATTTTGACCCAGTTGTGCAAGGGGGTTGATGGTTGATAAGTATCAGCCTTTATTTATCATGAAAACGGTGTACAAGATAAGGCTTCATGAGGCCATTCTACCTTCCAGTCATGTTGTAGTCTTGTGGTCATATGGTCTTACATCACTTCTGATGAGGAAGGTTATTTACCAAGTAATAATAAATCCTTTACATCACAAAAAATCTTCCACAAAAATGCCAAGGATTGGCACTCTTTTTCCCCAAGACAGCATGCCACACTTTCAGACATTTCTGCTTCCATCTTGTGCATCCTCCAGTTCCTCCATCCCACCTTTCAGCAGCTACACCTTCAGCCATCGTATGGAACTCACTCTGAGTTTCTGTCTCCTGGTAAAAAGAACCCTCAGTCTCTCTTTGCTCTGTTAATCCTAGCATGAAATCTACAGGAGGACCTCTGTGATGGGGATGGAGAGATCTATTTTTGCCAGGCAGTACAGCCAAGACTGTGGGGACAGCTTTCTTGCCTGGAACTTGCCCGCCTACTCAGCCTCCACCCCTCAAGGTCACATGGAGACGAGCGTTGGTACCCTTCTCCAGGAATGGGCCAACACCAAGCAGGCCTAGAATCTTACTCATGCTCTCACTCCCCCCAGCCCCTCACTCACCACCTAGAGTGGGATAGGAAGGGCATTATTGGCAAAATTCCCACACCTTGCCCCAACTTTTAACTCCATGTGCTCTTTGCAGTTCTGGATGTGTCAGGAAATGACATCACCAACCCAAGGAAACCTAAACACAAAAATAAAAAGTGAGCCAGACCACCAGTGCTTCACCAGAGGCTCACTGATGATGTTACCTAGTAGGGTGACGAAATGTCCGAAAATGAACCTTCCAACTCAGCAAGCAAACCTACATCCAGAACCTCAACCTGAGCTACAAATCTTCTCAAAGCACTTTGCAGTGCTTACGGCTGGGTATCCCAGCAACAAACCCATCCGCAACACGTCTCTTCAGGCAAACTGCTCATTCAGCAACAAAAACAAAAAAAAATCAACAGATTTCTGGTGGGTTGAAGAATCAGAAGTTATGGACCAATGTTCACTGTCCAACAGCTACAGGTCTTAAACTGGTTCTTGTAATAATACAACATCCTTAATTTTATATTTGACTTTGATCCTGAAATTGTGTCAGGATAGGCGTTACACTAACATAGAAACATCGGAAATAGGAGCAGGAGTATGCTATTTGGCCCGTTGAGCCTGTTCCACCATTCGGTACAATCATGGCTGATCCTTAAACTCAGTCCCCTATTCCCAGTTCTCCTCATTCCCTTTCAATCCCTTTAAGCCCTATAAACTATACTGACCTCCTTCTTGAAAACATTCAATGTTTTGGCCTCAACTACTTCCTGTGGCAGAGAATTCTACAGATTCGCCCCGCTCAATGTGAAGAAATCTGTTCTCATTTCAGTCCTAAATGGCGGACCTTATATCCTTAGACTGGGAGTAAATGCTAATGGCATGGTTATAAGTTAAACTTAGACTCCTAGTCAAGCTTCCCAGGTTTGATTTTTGGTGACCAAATATCCAAAATGGAGTTGGGCTGTAGATGTACTGAATGACAGCGAAGGTTCAAGGGGCCAAATGGCTGCTGCTGAAATGTTCACTAACTGTCGATGTCCCTGGAACAAGTGGTGGGTCTGTTACAGCGGATCAACTCAGCTCCAAACACTGATCATCAGTGATACAATCCTGGAGTCAACTGTACACCAAAAGCAGTGAGTCCAAGCAAATCAAAGAGTGATACCTGTTATTTAATTGAAAAAGAACAGTTTCTGTCTATTGTATCTCTGGGTATCCAACAGCCCATGTTGTTCACAGAAGTTGTTGGCTGGAACCATTCCTATGTACAGAGACAAGTGGGTATCTCGAAATCCCCTTCACAAAGACAGAGTGGGGTGGCACGGTAGCTCAGTGGTTAGCACTGCTGCCTCACAGCACCAGGGTCCCAGGTTCGATTCTAGCCTCGGGCGACTGTGTGGAGTTTGCACATTCTCCCCGTGTCTGCATGGGTTTCCTCCGGGTGCTCCGGTTTCCTCCCACAGTCCAATGATGTGCAGGTCAGGTGGATTGGCCATGCTAAATTGCCCATAGTGTCAAGTGCATTAGTTAGAGGGGAATGGGTCTGAGTAGGTCACTCTCCAGAGGGTCGGTGTAGACTGGTTGGGCCAAATAGCCTATTTCAATACTGTCGAGAATCTAATCTAACCAAAGATGGCCATGGGTGTGTGCAGAGGGAACCCATGACACAGTTGTGTGTCAGTCATTAGTATGGGTTGGCACCCACAGCTGGGTCAAAAACACTAACAAACAGAAACCCGTTCTGGACATCTGCGTCAGGTTACCTGTTGAAAGAGAAATAGCATACACAAAGCCCAAAACACTGCTTTATGCAAAATCATTCTGAAAACTACAATCAAACTTCTTGAGTGTTACCTGGATGGGTGCAGCTCCAACATTCAAGAAGCTTGACACCATCAAACACATCGCAGACTGCTTAATTGGCACCACATTCACTATCCACCCTCAGTGATTGCACTGTCTACGATCTACAAGGTGCACTGCAGATGTTTCCCAAGGTTCCTTAGACAGCACCTTCCCAAACCCATGACAACTTCCATCTAGAAGGACAGTGCAGCAGGTACATGGGAACACCACCACTTGCAAGTTCCCCTCCAAGTCATTCACCATCCTGACTTGAAAATATACTGTATTGGTATTCCTTCAGTGTCACTGGGTCAAAATCCTGGAATTCCCTCTCTAACAGCTATTTAGCTGTACTACACTATCAATCAGAGTGCTTCAACACATGAAGCTCACTATCCCCTTCAGGATGGGGAATAAATGCTGGCCCAGAAACAAAGCCCATACCTCACGAGTGAATAAAACAATATTGTTTCTGACTCATGTGCTGTATGAGTTATGGGTCTACATGTAGAATTCTGCCAATTTCTAAGTTACTCATTCAGTCCAATATCTTACACTGTATCACTGACGCTCCTCCAAGGAATAACTCTCAAGAACGGATTGTCTAAGTCTTTCGTTCTAGAAGAGCAATACAATGCAGATAGTTTGAGGTGATTTCTTCTATAAGCATTCATGGATTGAGGGTATCGCTGGCTAGGCCATCCCTAATTGCCCTGAGGGAAAGAGTCAACTATATGGCTGTTTCGTCTGGAGTCACATGCAGGTCACATGAGATAAGGATGTAATTTCCTTCCCTGAAGGATATTAGTGAACCAGATGTTTTTTTTCCCCCGACAATCACCAATGGATTAATAGTAATCATTTAGACTCTTAATTCCAGATTTTGTTTCGTAATTTAACTCAAATTCCACCATCTGCAGGATTCAAACCTGCATCCCCAGAACATTACCTGGGTCTCGAGATTAACAGTCCAGAGGTAATGCCATTGGGCCATTGCTCCCCCATGAGACGCCAGAGTGATTTTGAACAATAAGCCTCAAAGTTTGGAGAGGGGAATAAAATCATTTGTAGTCCAACACAGTAGAAATTATTACTTGTACATCACTCCATAACCACATTGTTAGCATCAGATGAGATCTCTGGCATTACGGCCTGGCTTTAATCCAATGGGAAGCCAACAACACTCATGAACATGTCTCCACCCAGTCCTGTGAACACATCAGCATCTTTGTGGCAGGCCATTCCATTGCTTGGCAATGACACAACACTACAACACTACTGTTACACTGATGCATAATCATTGTGCCACCTAATGGGAGGGAGAGGGTGGGGCTTCAATTTAGAATTAGGTCAAGGCCATCAAGGGTTACAGAAACAAAATGAATGGATGGAGTTTAGATACAGATCAGTCAGGATCTGACTGAATGGTATGAACGCTGGTTGTTCTGGGAAAGGGTGGATTGTGTTTCATGCCATGTACCTTTAAGAACAAAGTGGGCTTGGGAGTATTTCACACTATTGTGGTATCATTACACAACAAGAAATTCTCATGCGACCTGTAGTTGACTTGGGGAGAAACAGCTGAGAAGCAAAAGGTAAGCAAAAAGCCAGTTACTGTTGGAGCGGATTCTCTTAATGTTAACATGCTGGTTCAGCCTGTTCAAACACCTGGGAATTGATGAACAGTCCAGGTTCTCTCCAGATGAAAATGGTTTGAATTTGTCAGTTTTAAAATGGGCCCTGGCATAGAAACAGAACTCTGAGAATACAGCAGAAACTGTGTTGCTTCATGTGTTGTACAACTGAACAGAGAACACTGACAGGAAGGGTGAGGAATTATGGGTCGATTAATGCCAATTACTGATGTTGAATTTAAAGGAGCAGTGAAAAGCATATTCTGAAGACACAGTACCATCAGGACGATGATGACCCACACGTGAAAAAGGGTTTGTTGTGAAAGGTATTCTTTCCGCGCGAAGGGACTGAGGGCATTATTGCTATGTTTACAGATGATACAAAGATAGGTTGAGGGACAGGTAATACAGAACAAGCAGGCAGGCTGCAGAAGGATTTGGACAGGTTAGGAGAGTGGGCAAACGAGTGGCAGATGGAGTACAACGTGGAAAAGTGTGAGGCTATGTACTTTAGTCAGAAGCATCAAGCCATAAAGAACTTTCTAAATGGGGAAAGGCTTCAGAAATCTGAAGTGCAAAGGGACTTGGGAGTCCCAGTTCAGGATTCTCTTCATGTTAACATGCTGGTTCAATTGGTAGTTAGGAGGTCAAATGCAATGTGAGCATTAATTTTGAGAGGGCAAGAATACAAGAGCAGAGATGTACCGCTGAGGAGGTATAAGGCTATGGTCAGACTGCATTTGGAATGTTGTGAGTAGTTTTAGGCCCCGTATCTGCCCTTGGAGGGTGTTCAAAGAAGGTTTACGGGAATAGTACTGGGAATGAAGGGCTTGTCCATATGAGGAGTGGTTGAGGACTCTGAGGCTGTATTCGACAGAGGTTAGAAGGATGAGTGGGGAATCGGATTGAAACTTACAGGATCCTGAGAGGTCTAGATGGAGTGGACATGGAAAAGATGTTTCCACTAGTGGGAAAAACAAGGACCTACGGGCACAGCCTCAGGGTGAAGGGCTGACCCTTTCGAACTGAGATGAGAAGGGATTTCTTCAGCCAGAGGGTGGTGACTCTGTGGAACATTGCAGCAGAGGACTGTGGAGGCCAAGTCATTGAGTGTCTTTAAGACTGAGACAGAAAGGTTCTTGGTTGATAAGAGGATCCAGGGTATGGGGAAGAAGGGAGGAAAATGAGGTTGAGAAACATATCAACCATGCTCGAATGGTAGAGCAGGCTAATTCTGTTCCTATGCTTTCACATCTGGATGGTCCAGTTCTGATTGTAAGGTTCCACCCTCCCATCCTAGACTCACCACACACCCCTCTTCCCCCCTTCAAGTAGTTGTTTCTTTCTTTCTATGCTGTCAGATCCATTCGACTCCTGCAACATCTCAGTCTGATCTGCAAAGGGTTGTGATTACCTTCACCAAGGCTGTAGCGAGTCCTCATGTCCCACACATACATTGTTTCCTTGTTCTCAAACGCCAAGAGCACAGTTTGTCCCAGACAGATGATTGCGAGGATGTGATTCACACCCTCCAATGACAGGCCAGGATCCAAGCCACATATATCCTCCAGAGTCACGCTGTTTCTCTCCTTGTGTCCTTTACTCTTTTCTGACTTGTCTTTAAACACCAGCATCAGCAAACAATCTGTGGAAACAAGAACAATTTTTTAAAAATGCAGTCAAATGCTCTTACGACACAGCTCAACACACAGATAAAAGAAATTCAAGGGAGAAACTCTGCCATTTATAAAGCTGCCTGCCTTAACATTTGCGTCAAAATTAGAGTGGTGCTGGAAAAGCACAGCAGGTCAGGCAGCATCCGAGGAGCAGGAAAAATCGATGTTTTGGGCAAAAGCCTACTTTCGCTTGCCTTAACATTGGGCCATTCCCTGGTGCTGCACAGACAGGTCAGTCACATCCCGGAAAACCACACTCATCGATGCTAGCTCTCCCTCACTTCCTAATCTCCACGCAATCTCCGCCCCCCCCCTCCCCCCCAGTACACACACACACACACACACACTCTCTCTCCCTACTCTACCCTCCAGCACCTTACCCCCACCCAACCCACCACCTATACCACTATCCCCCACCTCCTGGCCATTCCATCCATTGGCCAGTCTGCTCACACCTGGCCACACACTTCTCTGCCCCTCAGTGCCCCACCAGCTAGTCTCCTCAGTTAGCCCTCTATTACCCACCCCCTCAGAGCTCCCTCACATTGTGTGAGAGCAAGTATGCGAGTGTGTGCATGTGTGTGTGAGAGACAGAGAGAGAGAAAAAGAGTGTGTGTTTATGTGAATGTGCATGAGTGCATGTGTATGAGTCCGTGTGTGTGTGTGTCTGTGTGTTAGTGTGTGTGAGTGCGTGTTTTTGTGTGTCTCTGTGTGTATATATGTGAGTGAGAGTGCGTATGTGTAGGTGTGTGAGTGTGTGTGTGTACGCATGTGTGTGAGTCTGTGTATGAGTGTGTGCGTCTGTGTGTGTGTGAGTGCACATGTATGAGAGTGTGAGAGTGTTCGCACGCATATGTGTATGTCTGTGTGTGTGTGAGAAAGAGTGTGAGTGTGTATATCTGTGTGTATGTGTGTGTATGCCTATGTGTGTGTGTGTGTTTCTGTAAGTGTGTGTATTTGTGAGTGTGACTGTGTGAGTGTGAATGTGTGTATGTGTGTGCGTGAGTCTCTGTGTGAATGTGTGCGTGCGAGTGTGTGTGCGTCTGTGTGTATGTGTGAGTGTGCATGTATGCATGTGTATGTGTGAGTGTAAGTGTGAGTGTTTGTGTGAGTGTGTATGAGTGTGTGTATCTGTGTGTGTGGCTGTGTGTGTGGCTGTGTGTGTGGCTGTGTGTGTGGCTGTGTGTGTATATGTGAGTGTGTGTGTGTCTGTATGTGTATCTGTGTGTATGAGTGCATATATGTATGCGTATATGTGTGTCTGTGTGTGTATGAGTGCATATATGTATGCGTATATGTGTGTCTGTGTGTGTATGAGTGCATATGTGTATACGTGTATGTGCGTGTCTGTGTATGAGTGCATACGTGAATGTGTGTGAGTGTGTGTGTATGTATGAGCGTGTGTGTGTATGAGTCCATATGTGTGTGGGTCTGTGTGTGTGTATGTATGTTTGTGAGTGTATGTGTGTGTCTGTAGGAAGGCAGCAGATGAAGTACCAAGAGCTCTTTCTGAATGTTTCACTGGGTAAATGCTTTTAAAATTTGTTTCAGGCCCGTTTAAGCATGAAATAAACCCTAAGATATTTGGATCATCAATAGTCACAGGTGAGGGGCTGGAAGACTGAAGGTTGGCTAATGTGGTGCCACTATTTAAGAAATGTTTTAAGGACAAGCCAGGGAACTATAGACAAGTGAGCATGACGTCAGTTGTGGACAAGTTGTTGGAGGGAATCCTGAGGGACAGGATGTACATGTATCTGAAAAGGCAAGGACTGATTCGGGATAGTCAGCATGGCTTTGTGTGTGGGAAATCATGTCTCACAAACTTGACTCAGTTTTTTGAAGAAGTAACAAAGAGAGTTGATGAGGGCAGAGCAGTAGATGTGATCTACATGGACTTCAGAAAGGCGTTCGACAAGGTTCCCCATGGGAGACTGATTAGCAAGGTTAGACCTCACGGAATACAGGAAGAACTAGCCATTTGGATACAGAACTGGCTCAAAGGTAGAAGACAGAGGGTGGTGGAGGGTTGTTTTTCAGACTGGAGGCCTGTGACCAGTGGAGTGCCACAAGGATCAGTGCTGTGCCCTCTACGTTTTGTCTTTTACCTAAATGATTTGGATGTAAGCTTATGAGGTATAGTTAGTAAGTTTGCATATGACACCAAAATTGGAGGTATATTGGACAGTGAAGAGGGTTACCTTGGATTACAACAGGATCTTGATCAGATGGGCCAATGGGCTGAGAAGTGGCAGATGGAGTTTAATTCAGATAAATGCGAGATGCAGAATTTTGGAAAAGCAAATCTTAGCAGGACTTATACACTTAATGGTAAGGTCCTAGGGAGTGTTGCTGAACAGAGAGACCTTGGAGTGCAGGTTCATAGCTCCTTGAAAGTGGAGTCGCAGGTATATAGGATAGAGAAGAAGGTGTTTGGTATGCTTTCCTTTATTGGTCAGAGTATTGAGTACAGGGAATGGAAGGTCATGTTGCAGCTGTACAGGACATTGATTAGGCCACTTTTAGAATATTGTGTGCAATTCTGGTCTCCTTCCTATCGGAAGGATGTTGTGAAACTTGAAAGGGTTCAGAAAAGATTTACAAGGATGTTGCCAGGGTTGGAGGGTTTGAGCTATAGGGAGAGGCTGAACAGGCTGGGGCTGTTTTCCCTGGAGCGTTGGAGGCTGAGGGGTGACCTTATAGAGGTTTACAAAATTATGAGGGGCATGGATAAGATAAATGGACAAGATGTTTTCCCTGGGGCCAGGGAGTCCAGATCTAGAGGGCATAAGTTTAGGGTGAGAGGGGAAAGATATAAAAGAGACCTAAGGGGCAACTTTTTCATGCAGAGGGTGGTGCATGTATGCAATGAGAAGCCAGTGGGAGTGGTGGAGGTAAGTACAATTGCAACATTTAAAAGGCATCTGGATGGGTATATGAATAGGAAGGATATGGTGCTGGCAGGTGGGACTAGATTGAGTTGGGATATCTTGTTGGCATGAACAAATTGGACCAAAGGGTCTGTTTCCATGCTGTACACCTCTATGACTAAATGTGAAATAATTATCCAAACCCCACAGTGTAATGGTAGTGACTTCACAGACACAGCAACTGTATGGGCTCAGAGTGCTGGCAAACACAGTCAAACGAACTCCGACATCTGAATTAGGAGCAGCAGCAGGCCAAGAAAGAGACTAAATCTGAACACAGAATTCTAGTTTGTGGTCGAATCAATGCCCTGTACAACTGTGGCGAAACATCCCCCATTTTACGTTTCATTCTCCTCGTAATAAACATCAACATTTCATTTGCCTTCTTGGTCACTTGCCTACCTGCATGTGACTCACTTATCTGCACTCACATCCCTCTGCACTGCAGCGTGGTCTTCAACCTCTCTACTTGTAACATTCCGTGCTTGATTCTTCTGAACAAAATGGTTCAGTTCACATTTTCCCACATTTGATCCCCACATCTGCTAAAACCTTCGGCCCACTCACTTAACCCGTCCATATTCCATTGCAGACAATGCCCACTGATTTTTGTGTAATCAACAAGGTTAGCAGAAACATATTTGATTCTATCACCCAAGAAACGATCTAAAGCTATGCAATCCTTTGCATCCACCTGAGGGAGTGGTTCAGATTTTGATTAACATCTCATCTGAAAATAGCAGCACCTCCAATCGTGCCGCATGAAGGGCTTTTGCCCGAGAGGTTGATTTTCCTGCTCCTCGGATGCTGCCTGACCTGCTGTGCTTTCTCAGCACCACTCTTTCAGCTCCCCACTGGGAGTGTCAGCTTTGACCAGTATCAGGGGGTGATGGTCAAACCCACATGACATTCTGAGTCAGAGACAAGAAGTCACCAGAGCGGGGAACCATATGGTTTAGATTAGATTAGATTACTTACAGTGTGGAAACAGGCCCTTCGGCCCAACAAGTCCACACCGCCCCGCCAAAGCGTAACCCACCCATACCCCTACATCTACATCTACATTTATCCCTTACCTAACACTATGGGCAATTTAGCATGGCCAATTCACCTGGCCTGCACATCTTTGGACTGTGGGAGGAAACCGGAGCACCCGGAGGAAACCCACGCAGACACGGGGAGAACGTGCAAACTCCACACAGTCAGTCGCCTGAGGCGGGAATTGAACCCGGGTCTCAGGCGCTGTGAGGCAGCAGTGCTAACCACTGTGCCACCGTGCCGCCCAGATTGGTCTACCCTGGATGTAGATGTTGGCAGAGCATTAATGCCCCTGGGTTAGATGCAGCTGCCAAGATAGCTCTCTTGGGATTTGGGTTCAAATCCCACAATAGGAGTTGTCAGGATTTAACGTTAGTTATAAACCTGCAATGTAAAACTTGCCTCAGTCATGGTGATCATGGATTAGTGGTGCTGGAAGAGCACAGCAGTTCAGGCAGCATCCAACAAGCAGCTGCTCGTTGGATGCTGCCTGAACTGCTGTGCTCTTCCAGCACCACTAATCCAGTATTTGCTTTCCAGCATCTGCAGTCATTGTTTTTACCCCATGGTGATCATGACCAATTTCCCTTTCACAGGGTTTGGCCATTTCTGGCTGGTCCACTATTTATTGCCCATCCCTAATGGTCCTTGAGAAGGACCAAGAGAAAGTGAGGACAGCAGATGCTGGAGAGTCAGAGTCAAAAAGTGTCCCACCTATCCACTCCACCCTCCACTCCAGCCTATCACCCCCCACCCCACCTCCACCTGCATCCACCTATCGCCTTCCCAGCTACGTTTCCCCTACCCCCCCTATTTATCTCTCAGCCCCCCTTACCACCCCCCACATTCCTGATGAACGGCTTATGCCCAAAACGTCGACTCTCCTGCTCCTCGGATGCTGCCTGACCTGCTGACACCCTCCTTCGACTGACTGAACTGGTCCTCACTCTGAACAACTTCTCTTTCCAATCCTCCCACTTCCTCCAAACCAAAGGAGTAGCCATGGGCACCCAGATGTGCCCCAGCTATGCCTACCTCTTCGTAGGATATGTGGAACAGTCCATCTTCCGCAGCTACACTGGCACCGACCCCCCACCTTTTCCTCCACTACATCGATGACTGTATCGGCGCTGCCTCGTGCTCCCATAAGGAGGTTAAACAATTCATTCACTTTACTAACACCTTCCACCCCAATCTCAAATTCACCTGGACCGTCTCAGACGCCTCCCTCCCCTTCCTAGACCTCTCCATTTCTATCTCGGGCGACCGACTCAACGTGGACATTTACTATAAACCGACCGACTCCCACAGCTACCTAGACTATACCTCCTCCCACCCTGCCCCCTGTAAAAATGCCATCCCATATTCCCAATTCCTTCGCCTCCACCACATCTGCTCCCAGGAGGACCAATTCCAATACCGAACAACCCAGATGGCCTCCTTCCTTAAAGAGCGCAATTTCCCCTCAGACAATACACAATAGGTGCAGGAGTAGGCCATTCTGCCCTTCCAGCCTGCACCACCATTCAATATGATCATGGCTGATCATCCTTAATCAGTATCCTGTTCCTGCCTTATCTCCATAACCTTTGATTCCACTATCCTTGAGAGCTCTATCCAACTCTTTCTTAAATGAATCCAGAGACTGGGCCTCTACTGCCCTCTGGGGCAGAGCATTCCACACAGCCACCACTCTCTGGGTGAAGAAGTTTCTCCTCATCTCTGTCCTAAATGGTCTACCCCGTATTTTTAAGCTGTGTCCTCTGGTTCAGCACTCACCCATCAGCGGAAACATGTTTCCTGCCTCCAGGGTGTCCAATCTATCCACTCCACCCTCCACTCCAGCCTATCACCCCCCCACCTCTTATACGTCTCAATCAGATCCCCTCTCAGTCTTCTAAACTCAAGTGTATACAAGCCCAGTCGCTCCAGTCTTTCAGTGTAAGGTAATCCCGCCATTCCAGGAATTGACCTCGTGAACCTACGCTGCACTCCCTCAATAGCCAGAATGTCTTTCCTCAAATTTGGAGACCAGAACTTCACACAGTACTCCAGGTGAGGTCTCACCAGGGCCCTGTACAGCTGCAGAAGAACCTCTTTGCTTCTATACTCAATCCCTCTTGTTCTGAAGGCCAGCATGCTATTAGCCTTCTTCACTACCTGCTGTACCTGCATGCTTACCTTCATTGACTGGTATACAAGAACACCCAGATCTCTTTGTACTGCCCCTTTACCTAAATTGATTCCATTTAGGTAGTAATCTGCCTTCCTGTTCTTGCCACCAAAGTGGATAACCATACATTTATCCACAATAAACTGCATCTGCCATGCATCTGACCACTCACCTAACTTGTCCAGGTCACCCTGTAATCTCCTAACATCCTCATCACATTTCACCCTGCCACCCAGCGTAGTATCATACGTGATTGACGATGTTCTCCACCGCATCTCCGCCACTTCCTGCTCCTCTGCCCTTGAACCCCGCCCCTCCAATCGCCACCAGGACAGAACCCTACTGGTCCTCACCTACCACCCCACCAACCTCCCGATACATCATATCATCCTTCTTCATTTCCGCCACTTCCAAACAGACCCCACCACCAAGGATATATTTCCCTCCTCTCCCCATCAGTGTTCTGGAAAGACCACTCCCTCCGTGACTCCCTCATCAGGTCCACACCCCCCACCAACCCAACCTCCACTCCTGGTACCTTCCCCTGAAACCGCAAGAAATGCAAAACTTTCCCCCCTCACTTCCCTCCAAGGCCCCAAGGGATCCTTCCATATCTATCACAAATTCACCTGCACCTCTACATACATCATTTACTGCATCTGCTGTACTTGGTGTGGCCTCCTCTATATTGGGGAGACAGGCCGCCTACTTGCAGAACATTGCAGAGAACACCTCTGGGACACTCGCACCAACCAACCCAACCGCCCCGTGGCTGAACACTTTAACTCCCCCTCCCACTCCACCAAGGACATGCAGGTCCTTGGACTCCTCCATCGCCAGACCATGGCAACACGACGGCTGGAGGAAGATCGCCTCATCTTCCGCCTGGGAACCCTCCAACCACAAGGGATGAATGCAGATTTCTCCAACTTCCTCATTTCCCCTCCCCCCCACCTTTTCTCAGTCCCAACCCTCGGACTCAGCACTGCCTTCTTGACCTGCAATCTTCTTCCCGACCTCTCTGCCCCCACCCCCTCTCCGACCTATCACCCTCACCTAAACGTCCTTCCACCTATCGCATTCCCAACCCCTCTCCCTCAAGTCCCTCCTCCCTACCTTTTATCTTAGCCCGCTTGGCACACCTTCCTCATTCCTGAAGAATGGCTTATGCCCGAAACGTTGATTCTCCTGCTCCTTGGATGCTGACTGACCTGCTGCGCTTTTCCAGCAACACATTATCAGCTGCTGTGCTTTTCCAGCAATACATTTTGACTCAAGAGATAGCGGTGATGAGCTGCATTTTTGAGATGCTTGTGGATACGCATGTTTAGATATTAAAGGTTTCAAGGGATATGAAGAGAAAGCGACTGTTTCAGGCTTTTTGAGAGAGAGGCTAAGCCATGATCATGCTGACTGGTGGGGCAGGCTCAATGGGCTGAATGGCCTCCTCCTGCTCAATCCTGCAGATGTTCCCTCTCCAGATCATTATCCCATTTTCTCTGGAAAGAAGTGAGTGAATCTGTCTCTACCACAGCTCGGGTGTCTGTGCCAGAGTAGCTCTGCTTCATACCTCCACCATATACCCCCCCCCCCCCCCCCCCCCCCCCACCCCCTCCCCTCCTGCAGGCTGGCGGCTGTGGGAGAGCATTTGTACTTTGCTGTCATTTGACGAGTGAGTCCAACAGCTGCCAGCAAACAGCTGCAAAAACAGCCACTTCAAAGATGCCTAATCCATTCACAACATTCGCTCGCTCTTCCACTCAGTCTCAGGCCAGGCTCCGAAGAAATAAATCCACCAGGGCTTGGCAGGCAAAAAAACCAACCCCTCTAACCCCCCTTCGCTATGTGGGCAGTGTTTGCTGTTGTAATCAAGGCCTGGAGGACATTGACGGGGTGGGGGCTGGGGAACCAAAGAGGCTGGTAAACTCGGAAAATATTTGTTTTTTGGTTGGTATGGTTCATTCTGTCCAGTTGGGACTCTGACGCTTGTTTTAGCAACTTTTGGTTCAGACGAAAATTTAAAATACTTACACTCACAAAGCAACTAGCAAAGCCTCCGGTCTCTCGGAGCACTTTCCAGCCACTGATGCCTCATTAAGGGTGGTCACTGCTGTGTTGTCGGTAACAGGACGACCAATTTACACAGAGCAACCTCCCACCGTCAGCAAAGAAATAGGGAGAAGGTAAAAGCAGAAAATGTTAAAAATGTACCAGTCTTTTAAAAAATTCACTTGTGGGATGTGGGCGTCTGAGGCTGGGGCATTTATTGTCCCTCCCGAAGTGCCCTAGAGAAGGTAACGGTGAGTCACCTGATGATGGGTCACGGATTCAAAAAGTGTTAATTCTCTCTCTCCCCTTGATGCTGCCCAGCCAGCGGAGTTTCTCCAGCACTGTTTCCATTTCAGATTTATAGGACCCACTGCACTTTGCGTTTGTGTCACTGATTCTAAGTGACGATTAGGAGGTGCCGGTGTTGGGCTGGGACGTACAAAGTTAAAGATTACACCACACTAGTGGCACAGGGAAGTGGGGTTTGAGAGTTCATGGCCCCGCCAGCAGCTGGGGTAGCCAGGAGTCTGCTGCATCGGCCCTCAAACTCCCAGCGGTTAGTGAAGGAATCCAGGAGATTTTACAACTAGAATTGGGTGATTTCATGCTGTAATTTGACCCTTTCAGGTGGATACTGCTGCGTTACGTCACACAGACAGTACACCGTTAAGAGACATGCTTGTGATATCATCACTGTTCCATAACAGGTGACCAGGGGGTAGAAAGTTCCCAAACTCCAGCATAACTTAGGCCTATTTGAAATGTGGCATGCTAATACAAGTGTGCTACTGTTTGTAATCGAATAACTCAATACTAGCCCAGACACTGAAGTGACTGTGGCTGTAATATACGTACGGTATATATCAGGAAGTGTCATAAATTGAATCTTTCAATACCATGTTGCCTACACTTACTTCTTACCTACAGGAGCTGGTTCACATGCACTAAACAACCCAATTGTCATGTGGCTGACCACTTCAACTCCCCCTCCCACGCCGTCAAGGACATGGAAATCCTGGGCCTCCTCCGCTGCCAAATCCTAGCCACCCGATGCCTGGAGGAAGAACGCCTCATCTTCCGCCTCGGAACCTTCCAACCACACGGCACCAGCATCGACTTCACCTGTTTCCTAAGCTTCCCTTCACCACCCCCACCACCTCATCCCAGATCCAACCCTCCAACTTGACACCGCCCTCTTGACCTGACCCACTTGTCCATCTCTCTTCCCACCAACCTATCTCAATCACCTTCAACCTGCATCCATCTATCACCATCCCACCTAGCCTACACCCCTAGCCTACACCCCTATTCACCCCTCAGCCCCCTTCCCCCTCCACATTCCTGATGAAGGGCTAATGCCTGAAACGTTGACTCTCCTGCACCTCGGATGCTGCCTGACCCACTGTGCTTTTCTAGTGCCACACTTTTCAACCCGACTCTCCAGCGCCTTGCAGTCCTCACTTTCTCCTTGGTATCACGGTATTGAAAAATTCAACAAATAGTTATAAGCACTGGGAGCAAATGCCCTGCTGGAGACAATGCCCACACCTCAGTGGCAGGTCATCTACAGTCCATTTAATGCAGCCACACAGACGTAGTGTAGAGAAGGTGGAATGCAAGCTGTGTGGCAGTGCCATGCACACATACCCCGCTGGGGAATGTCATCACAGCATTCAGCTGGGAAAGCTCGTGTCGAACCTGGTGATTCTGAGCGAGAGCGAACAGAGGAGTTAGGAAGTGCAACCAATCGAGAGGGGGAGCTGTCACTAGCTGTTCCCAACTGCTCCTGCCTGCCCCAAACCATTCAAGCATTCACCCAGAGATGCTTCAGGTTCACCCCCTGGGCCCCAGACCACACCGTCTCCCATCCCCTGAAAGATAACAACACCCCCACCCCATGTCCCGAAATATACTTTTCCCTGTATCTTGAGGACATAAATGACAATAAAACCGTTCATTCATTCATTCAAGAGGCATCACTGACTCTATTTGAGCTGCGGGGTTCGAAAACTTGTATTAATTCCAATTTGTAAAAGCTTAGCAATATAGAAAGCTCTCTGCTGAGTTACCTGGTGTGTTGTTCCTTTAATTCACATTCAGACATAGATATTGTTGGAAATTGATAGAATTCAAATGCCACTATCCCCCACCCCTCCCAACAGGCCAACTAAAATGGTTTAATGTGCGTAAATTCTGAAATGACTGGTCAAAGGTCAATCGACATCACATCACTGTGTCAGAATATAAGCTCCTGGAATATTAGGGAACACCATCCAGCACCCACCAGAATGGCAGGTGGCAGCCTTGCTTTTAAGTTGTCAGCGCTTCCCCCATTAGACCCGATGGGCCAAATGGCCTGATCAGCTCCTATATCCCGTACCTTATGGTCTACCTGGATTGGGT
This sequence comes from Chiloscyllium punctatum, assembly GCF_047496795.1. NCBI lineage: Eukaryota > Metazoa > Chordata > Chondrichthyes > Orectolobiformes > Hemiscylliidae > Chiloscyllium > Chiloscyllium punctatum. The sequence continues at coordinate 16,228,966 of NC_092740.1, read as the reverse complement.
GCTCAGATATTTGTTGTGAGGTGTGAACCCACAGCAAAATGTCTCAGAGGCCGAGACTACTGAGCCACAGCTGAACAGGGAAACAGGAGCAGGAGTAGGCCATTCGGCCCTTCGACCATTCAATATGATCGTGGCTGATCAGTCAACTCAGTCCCCTGTTATCACGTTTTCCTCACACCCTTTAGTCCATTCAGCCCTAAGAGCTACATCTTATGCCTTCTTGAAAACAGTATTTGTGACACGCTCTTATGGAGATATTTGTGTTGTATCCCATTTGATAATTGCTGCACTCCCTGTTACAAATCAAAAGATGTTCCCCTAGAACAGTTGACAATCATGTGCTGTTCAGGCCCAGCCATAGATGTCATGGCCTTTCTGTGTACAAACATATGAATTTGGAGCAGCAGGCCATTCGGCCCTTTGAGGCTGCTCAGCCATTCAAGTGAGCTGATCTCACTGCAATCCCATGCACTCTCTTGATCAGACTATTTTATAAAGTAAATAAACAGCAGCAATTCACAGCTCCCACCACACACAAGTTAAAAAAAAACACTTCAGCTCATGTACAAAATTTTTTAAATATAAGAGCAAGTGTTGCCACAGAAACCAAACAGATTAAATCTGCTTAAACAGTAGAAAGCAGGCTATTAGATTCCCTACAGTGTGAAAACAGGTCCTTCAGCCCAACAAGTCCACACTGACCCTCTGAAGAGTATCCACCCAGACCCATTCCTTACCCTATATTTACCTCCGACTAATGCACCCAACACTATGGGCCATTTAGCATGGCCAATTCACCTGACCTGCACATCCTTGGATAGTGGGAACAAACCCATGCAGACACAGGGAGGAAATGCAAACTCCACAACAGACATTCACCCAAGGCAGGAATTGAACCTGGGTCCCTGGCGCTGTGAGGTAGTAGTGTGAACCATTGAGCTACCTTGCCACCCATATTCATCCTCCTTCAATCCACGCCAGAGATTATGAGCCCTGGTCACCTTTCTTTGTCTCATTTTATTAAAATATCCTGCCCGTCCTCAAAAAGATTCAGTGAGCGACTCCTCTCCCTTGTTCATATCTCTGTATCTGTCCGACCCTGTCGAAGTACCCACTTAAATGAATCTAACTGCTTCAGGTGGTATCTCATTCAGATTTTAAACAACCTTTCGGGTTATTTAAGAAACTACACTGAGAATTTGATAAACGGGAAAGTCTTGACTTCAAGAGACAGTAGAGACCGAGTCCACAGTGATAAGGGGCTTGAGGGAGAACTCTGAATGAGAAGGCATACTTTACACGTTACTTCCCCTCAGAGTCTGGCCCACTGACTGTGTGGGGGAGATGGTGTGCTCAGTACTATTTCAATGAAAGTTAAGATATTTTCAGTTCATTCATAAAGACATAGCAACCAGGAGCAGGAGTAGGCCATTCAGCCCTTCGAGCCTGCTCCACCATTCAATAAGATCATGGCTGATCATCCAACTCAGTTCCCTGTTCCTGCTTTCTCCCCCAAATCTTAAGAACAATATCCACATCTTTCTTGAAGATGTTGTGGTTTTGACTGATTTCTGTAACAGTGAATTCCACAGGCTCAGCACTCTCTGGGTGAAGAACTTTCTCCTCATAGAGTCATAGAGATGTACAGCATGGAAACAGACCCTTCAGTCCAACCCGTCCATGCCGACCAGATATCCCAACCCAATCTAGTCCCACCTGCCAGCACCCAGACAGCATCCCTCCAAACCCTTCCTATTCATATACCCATCTGGGTGCCTTTTAAATGTTGCAATTGTACCAGCCTCCACCACTTCCTCTGGCAGCTCATTCCATATCCTCTGTGTGAAAACTTTGCCCCTTAGGTCTCTGTTATATCTTTCCCCTCTCACCCTAAACCTATGCCCTCTAGTTCTGAACTCCCACATCCCAGGGAAGAGACTTTGTCTATTTATCCTGTCCATGAGCCCTCATGATTTTATAAACCTCATCTCGGTTCCAAATGGCCTACCCGTATTCTCAGACCATGAGCCCTGGTTCTATACTCCCTGGTCATTAGGGACACCCTTCCTGCATTTATCTTGTCTAAACCTGTTAGAACGAGCTCCCGTCCGTCACTGTGTTCAAGAAGGAGATGGATATAGCACTTAGGGGATGGAGCAGAAAGCAAGAATAGGGGACTGAACAGCCACGATCATGTTGAATGGAGTAGCAGGTTCAGGGGGCCGAATGGCCTTTTCCCCTTATTTCCCACTGAGAATTAATTCACAGTGCAGTCCATGCACCTCTCAATGGAGTAACACCTTACAACACAGCTGCTGTATCACACAGAATCACAGAAACCAACGGACTGGAAAGAGGACACTCAGAAATGTAATGACTGAGAGGCCCACGCTGGACCCAGTGAACGGTGTTGCTGCCAGTTTGCAGCAATACCACCCCCCACCCTTAAGCTGATCCCCCACTCCCCCCCCCCCCTCCGTCCCCACCCCCAGACAATCAAATACAGGCAAGTGAGTCAGTTTAAATCACAGAGAGGTCATACCTGCTACGGGCGAAGGCTTCCGAAGCACCAGCCATCTACTCTTCCACTGTACCGGGGACCGAGTGTATGTGTGTATGTGTGTGTGTATGTGTGTGAGGGGAAGGAAAAGACAACAGTCAATAAAGCATCCCGCATACACAAAACACGAAATCCACAAACTGTTCAATCCCCGATGGCAGATCCACAAACCTTTTTTCCGTCTCTCAATTTTACTTGTCCTTCCGCGACAACCGAATCCGTCATCTTCAGTCATGATTTAAACAGCTGCAAACTCTCAGGGTCACTTTCAAAATAGCTCACTGAGCTGTGCGATCCCAGAGCCCTGACTAGACCAGAGCTAACAGTGAGCACTCTCACTGACGCCTCTCCACCTCCCCCCTCCCCGCCTTCCAGCCACACCACCTACCAGCCCCATGTGTGAAACAGCACTCCCTTCTTAAAGGGGAAGACCTCTGAGTTATACAGCACACAAGAGGCCCTTTGGCCCATTGAAGCTATACACTAATCCTGTTTACTAGCACTTGGCCCATGGCCTTGAAAGTTACAAATGCTCATCAAAGTACTTTTAAAGGCTGTGAGGTTTCCCACCTCATCTACTCTCCAAGACAGTGAATTCTAGATCCCAATCACACTCTGGGTGAAAAAGGTTTTCCTCAAATTCCCTCAAAAGCTCCTGCCTTTCACCTTCAATCCGTGTCCCCTCCTTGTTGGCCCTTTAACTAAAACTGAACAGCTACTTTCAGGGTTAGCGTTAATGCAAAACACATTGCCTCTTCACAAATCTGCTGAAAAATGTCTTTACTCATTGATGTTTGCTTTATTTTTAGTTATGTGAAATTTTCTATTAGTTCATTTATAAACTTGGGCATCACTGGCTGGGCCAGCATTTATTGTCTGTCCCTAGTTGCCCCTTGAGAAGGTGGGGGTGAGCTGCCTTCTTGAACCACTACAGTCCATGTGCCGTAGGTAGACCCACAATGCCCTTGGGGAGGGAATTTCAGGATTTTGACCCAGCGACACTGACAGAATGGTGATATATGGACGCATAGGATGGGAAGGAAATTGCAGGGGATGGGCACACTTGAGGACTAGCTACAGCGGGCCCTTGATAAGTATATGCCTGTCAGGCAGGGACGTAGTTGTCGAGAGAGGGGGTCATTGTTTACTAAAGAAGTTGAAGCTCTTGTCAAGAGGAAGAAGAAGGATTGTGTGAGGATGAGGCATGAAGGCTCAGTTAGGGGGCGTGAGAGTTATAAGTTAGCCAGAAAAGATGTAAAGAGGGGGCTAAGGGGAGCCAGGAAGAGACATAAGAGGTTGTTGGCGGGTAGGATCAAGGAAAACCCTAAGGTTTTCTATAGGTATATCAGGAATAAAAGAATGACTAGAGTAAGATTAGGGCCAATCAAAGATAGTAGTGGGAAGTTGTGTGTGGAATCTGAGGACATAGGGGAAGCGCTTAATGAAATCTTTTCGTCAGGATTCACATTGGGAAAGGGCAATGTTAATGAGAATACGGAGATACAGGCTCCTGGATTAGGTGGGATTGAGGGTGACAAAGAGGAGGTTTTAGCAACTTTGGAAGATCTGAAAGTAGATAAGTACCCTGGGCCAGATGGGATTTATCCTCGGATTCTCTGGGAATCCAGGGAGGAGATTGCAGAGCCTTTAGCTTCAATCTTTAGATTAGACTCCCCACAGTATGGAAACAGGCCGTTCAGCCCAACAAGTCCACATCACCCCTCGAAGAGTAACCCACCCAGATCTATTCCCCACATTTACCCCTGACTAACAAACCTAACACGATAAACAATTTGGCATGGCCAATTCACCTGGCCTGCACATAGAACATAGAACATAGAACATAGAACAATACAGCACAGAACAGGCCCTTCGGCCCACGATGTTGTGCCAAACTTTTAACCTAGATTAAGCACCCATCCATGTACCTATCCAAATGCCGCTTAAAGGTCGCCAATGATTCTGACTCTACCACTCCCATGGGCAGCACATTCCATGCCCCCACGACTCACTGGGTAAAGAACCCACCCCTGACATCTCCCCTATACCTTCCACCCTTCACCTTAAATTTATGTCCCCTTGTAACACTCTGTTGTACCCGGGGAAAAAGTTTCTGACTGTCTACTCTATCTATTCCTCTGATCATCTTATAAACCTCTATCAAGTCACCCCTCATCCTTCGCCATTCCAACGAGAAAAGGCCGAGAACTCTCAACCTATCCTCGTACGACCTACTCTCCATTCCAGGCAACATCCTGGTAAATCTTCTCTGCACCCTCTCCAAAGCTTCCACATCTTTCCTAAAGTGAGGCGACCAGAACTGCACACAGTACTCCAACTGTGGCCTAACCAAAGTCCTGTACAGCTGCAACATCACTTCACGACTCTTGAATTCAATCCCTCTGCTAATGAACGATAATACTCCATAGGCCTTCTTACAAACTCTATCCACCTGAGTGGCAACCTTCAAAGATCTATGTACATAGACCCCAAGATCCCTCTGTTCCTCCACCTGACTAAGAACCCTACCATTAACCCTGTATTCCGCATTCTTATTTGTTCTTCCAAAATGGACAACCTCACACTTGGCAGGGTTGAACTCCATCTGCCACTCCTCAGCCCAGCTCTGCATCACATCTTTGGTAGTGTGGGAGGAAACCCACACAGACACGGGGAGAATGTGCAAACTCCACACAGACAGTTGCCTAAGGCTGGAATCAAACCCAGGTCCCTGGCGCTGTGAGGCAGCAGTGCTAATCACTGAGCAACAGTGCTGCTTTATGATATCAGAGTAGTGCCAAAACTCCAGAGAATAGCAAATGTTGTTCCCTTGTTTAAGAAGGGGAGTCGGGACAGCCCTGGTAGTTATAGGCCAGTGAGCCTTACTTCAGTTATGGGTAAGGTGTTGGAAAAGGTTATAAGAGATAAGATTTATAATAATCTGGAAAGAAATAACTTGATTAGGAATAGTCAACACGGTTTTGTGAAGGGTAGGTTGTGCCATACTAACCTTATTGAGTTCTTCAAGAAGGTGCCAAAACAGGTGGATGAAGGTAAAGGGGTTGATGTGGTGTATATGGACTTCAGTAAGGCATTTGATAAGGTGCCACATGGTAGGCTGTTGCACAAAATACAGAGTTTTGGGATTGAAGGTGATTTAGCGGTTTGGATCAGAAATTGGCTGGCTGAAAGAAGGCAGAGGATGGTGGTTGATGGGAAATGTTCATCGTGGAGCTCAGTTACCAGTGGCATGCCACAAGGATCTGTTTTGGGGCCAACGCTGTTTGTCATTTTTATAAATGATCTGGAGGTGGTATAGAAGGATGGGTTAGTAAATTTGCAGATGACATTAAAGTAGGCAGAGTTGTAGATAGTGCCGGAGGACGTAATGGGTTACAGAGAGACATAGATAAGATGCAGAGCTGGGCTGAGAAATAACAAATGGAGTTTAATGTGGAAAAGTGTGAGGTAGTTCAGAAGAAGTAACAGGAATGCGGAGTACTGGGATAAAATCCTTGGCAGTGTAGATGAACGGAGAGATCTCGGTTGAAAAATGTGTTGCTGGAAAAGCGCAGCAGGTCAGGCAGCATCCAAGGAGCAGGAGAATCGACGTTTCAGGCATAAGCCCATCTTCAGGAATGAGGAAGGTGTGCCAAGCCGGCTAAGATAAAAGGTAGGGAGGAGGAACTTGGAGGAGGGGCGTTGGGAATGCGATAGGTGGAAGGAGGTTATTGTGAGGGTAATAAACCGGAGAGGGGGTGGGGTCGGAGAGGTCAGGAAGAAGATTCCAGGTCAAGAAGGTGGTGTTGAGTCCGAAGGTTGGGACTGAGATAAGGTGGGGGGAGGGGAAATGAGGAAGTTGGAGAAATCTGCATTCATTCCTTGTGGTTGGAGGGTTCCTAGACGGAAGATGAGGCACTCTTCCTCCAGGTGTCGTGTTGCCATGGTCTGGCGATGGAGGAGGCCAAGGACCTGCATGTCATTGGCAGAGTGGGAGGGGGAGTTAAAGTGTTCAGCCACGGGGCGGTTGGGTTGGTTGGTGCGGGTGTCCCAAAGGTGTTCTCTGAAATGTTCCACAAGTAGGCGGCCTGTCTCCCCAATATAGAGGAGGCCACATCGTGTGCAGCGGGTGCAGTAAATGATGTGTGTGGAGGTGCAGGTGAATTTGTGGCTGATATGGAAGTATCCCTTGGGGCCTTGGAGGGTAGTGAGGGGGGAGGTGTAGGCACAAGTTTTGCATTTCTTGCGGTTGCAGGGGAAGGTGCCGGGAGTGGAGGTTGGGTTGTTGGGGGGGTGTGGACCTGACGAGGGAGTCGCGGAGGGAGTGGTCTTTCTGGAACGCTGATGGGGAGGGGAGGGAAATATATCTTTGGTGGTGGGGTCTGTTTGGAGGTGGCGGAAATGACGAAGGATGATCCGATGTATCTGGAGGTTGGTGAGGTGGTAGGTGAGGACCAGTGGGTTCTGTCCTGGTGGTGATTGGAGGGGCGGGGTTCAAAAGCGGAGGAGCGGGAAGTGGGGGAGATGCGGTGGAGAGCATCGTCAACCATGTCTGAAGGGAAATTGCGGTCTTTGAAGAAGGAGGCCACCTGGGTTGTTCCTTCGCCTCCACCGCATCTGCTCCCAGGAGGACCAATTACAATACCGAAAATATTCCCAATTCCTTCGCCTCCACCACGTCTGGTCCCAGGAGGACCATTTCCAATACCGAACAACGTTTCAGTTGTTCTGGAACATTGTCAGTGTTCCAGAAAGACCACTCCCTCCGTGACTCCCTCGTCAGGTCCACACCCCCCACCAACCCAACCTCCACTCCCGGCACCTTCCCCTGCAACCACAAGAAATGCAAAACTTGCACCCACACCTCCCCCCCCTTACTTCCCTCCAAGGCCCCAAGGGATCCTTCCATATCCGTCACAAATTCACCTGCACCTCCACACACATCATTTACTGCATCCGCTACACCCGATGTGGCCTCCTCTAAATTGGGGAGATAGGCCGCCTACTTGCGGAACATTTCAGAGAACACCTCTGGGACACCCGCACCAACGAACCCAACCACCCCGTGGCTGAACACTTTAACTCCCCCTCCCACTCTGCCAATGACATGCAGGTCCTTGGCCTCCTCCATCGGCAGACCATAGCAACACAACACCTGGAGGAAGAGCGCCTCATCTTCCGCCTAGGAACCCTCTAACCACAGGGGATGAATGCAGATTTCTCCAGCTTCCTCATTTCCCCTCCCCCCCACCTTTTCTCAGTCCCAACCGTCGGACTCAGCACCGCCTTCTTGACTTGCAAACTTCTTCCTGACCTCTCCGCCCCCACCCCCTCTCCGGCCTATCAGCCTCACCTTAACCTCCTTCCACCTATCGCATTCCCAACGCCCCTCCCCCAAGTCCCTCCTCCCTTCCTTTTATCTTAGCCTGCTGGACACACTTTCCTCATTCCTGAAGAAGGGCTTATGCCTGAAATGTTGATTCTCCTGCTCCTTGGATGCTGCCTGACCTGCTGCGCTTTTTCAGCAACATATTATTCAGCTCTGATCTCCAGCATCTGCAGTCCTCACTTTCTCCTCGAGAGATCTCGGTGTCCAGGTGTATAAATCCCTGAAAGTTGCCAGTTGCGTTGTTAAGAAGGCATATGGTGTGTTGGCATTCATTGGTAGGGGAATTGAGCCATGAGGTCATGCTTCAGTTGTACAAGACTCTGGTAAGGCCATACCTGGAGTATTGCGTGCGATTCTGCTCACTGCATTATATGAAGGTTGTGGAAAGCTTTGGAAAGGGTTCAGAGGAGATTGCTAAGATGTTGCCTGGTAGGGAGAGAAGGTCTTATGAGGAAAGGCTGAGGGAACTGAGGCTGTTTTCGTTGGAGAGAAGAAGGTTGAGAGGTGATTTAATAGAGACATGTAAGATAATCAGAGGGTTAGATAGGGTGGACAGTGAGAGCCTATTTCCTTGGATGGTGAGGGCTAACACGAGGGGACATAGCTTTAAATTGAGGAGTGATAGATTTAGGACAGATATCAGAGGTAGGTTCTTTAATCAGAGAGTAGTAGGGGTGTGGAACGGCCTGCCTGCAACAGTAGTGGACTCGCCGACATTAAGGGCATTCAAATGGGCATTAGACATACATATGGATAATAATGGAATGGTGTAGGTTAGATAGGCATCAGAATAATTTCACAGGTTGGCGCAACATTGAGACCAAAGGGCCTACAGCGCTGTAACGTTCTATGTTCTATATTTCCAAGTCAGGATGGTGATTGGCTCGGAGGGGAACTTACAAGTGGTGTTGCCATGACTCCTATACCACACATGTTCCTTTCATTAGTTTGAGGGGCATCGGGCATCATCAAAAATATCAGCATTTGTTGCCGATCGCTACTTGCCCTTGGAGAAGGTGGCAGTGGTGTCTGATTTATTGAATCTATAGGTCCATGTCTATATTGCTGTTAGGAAGGAACTGCCTTCATCACACGGACTGCAGCAGTGGGTTCAAACCTTCTTAAGGGTGGTTAGAGATGGCAGAGTGTGTGATACCGACCTCCCAGAAACAAGTGCACAAACGGTCACTTCTCAACAGAAGCACCTTTTCAGACACTCATACACACTCACACACACTCATACACACTCACACACACCCTCATACACACTCACACACACCCTCATACACACTCCCACACACTCATTCACATTCACACACCCTCATACACACTCACACACACCCTCATACACACTCACACACAACTTCATACACACACTCACACCCTCATACACACTCACACACACCCTCATACACACTCCCACATACTCATTCACATTCACACACACCCTCATACACACACACACACACTCACGCACACTCATACACACTCACACACAACTTCATACATACACATACACCCTCATACACACTCACATACACCCTCATACACACACACTCACACACACTCACACGCACACTCATACACACTCACACACTTCATATACAAACACATATACATCACACACCCTCATACACACACACACGCTCATACACACTCACACACACCCTCATACACACTCACACACACTCATACACACTCACACACACTCATACACACACACACCCTCATACACACACATTCACACCCTCATACATACACACACTCATTCACACTCACACACACCCTCATACACACACACACACTCATACACACACACCCTCATACACACACATTCACACCCTCATACATACACACACTCATACACACTCACACACACTCATACACACTCACACACACTCATACACACTCACACACAACTTCATACGTGCTCACACACACTCATACACACTCACATACACCCTCATACTCACACAAACTCATACACACACACACCCTCATACGCACACACCCTCATACACACACACACTCATACACACTCACACACACCCTCATACACACTCACACTCATACACACTCACACACACCCTCATACACACTCACACCCTCATACACACTCACACTCATACACACTCACACACACCCTCATACAAACTCATACAAACCCTCATACACACAAACACACAGTCATACACACTCATACACACTCATACAAACCCTCATACACACAAACACACAGTCATACACACTCATACACACTCACACACACTCATACACACACACTCATTCACACTCACACACACCCTCATACACACACACTCATACACACACACACCCTCATACACAAACACTCACACACTCTCATACACACACACACACATCCTCATACACACAGACACACTCATTCACACTCACACACAACTTCATACACACACACCCGGATACACACACACACTCACACACAACTTCATACACACTCACACCCTCACACACACCCTCATACACACTCACACACGCTCATACACACACACACCCTCATACACATCCACTCGCATCCTCATACATGCACACACACTCAGACACACTCACACACACTCATACACACACACACAACTTCATACATGCTCACACACACTCATACACACTCACATACACCCTCATACTCACACAAACTCATACACTCACACACACCCTCATACACACTCACACACACTCATTCACACTCACACACACCCTCATACACACTCACACACACCCTCATACACACTCACACACACTCATACACACACACACAACTTCATACATGCTCAAACACACTCATATACACTCACATACACCCTCATACTCACACAAACTCATACACTCACACACACCCTCATACACACTCACACACACTCATTCACACTCACACACACCCTCATACACACTCACACACACCCTCATACACACTCACACACAACTTCATATACACACACTCACACCCTCATACACACTCACACACCCTCATACACACTCACACACTCATACACACTCACACTCATACACTCATACACACACAACTTCATAAACACATACATATACGCTAACACACACCCTCATACACACTCACATACACCCTCATACACACTCACACCCTCATGCACACTCACACACGCTCATACACACACATACCCTCATGCACACTCACACACGCTCATACACACACATACCCTCATACACACACACACTGACACCCTCATACATAAACACACTCATACACACTGACACACACTCATACACACTCACAACTTCATACATGCTCACACACACTCATACACACTCACATACACCCTCATACACACTCACACCCTCATGCACACTCACACACGCTCATACACACACATACCCTCATACACACACACACTGACACCCTCATACATAAACACACTCATACACACTGACACACACTCATACACACTCACAACTTCATACATGCTCACACACACTCATACACACTCACATACACCCTCATGCTCACACAAACTCATACACTCACACACATCCTCATATACACTCACCGTCATACACACACACACTCATACGCATTCACACACACCCTCATATATACACACACACACTCATACACACTCACACACACCCTCATACACACAAACACACACTCACACACACCCTCATACACACAAACACTCACACACTCTTATACACACACACCCTCATACACACTCACACACACTCATACACACTCACATACAACTTCATACACACACACCCAACTTCATACACACTCATACACGCATACACTCACACACACACACTCACACACAACTTCATACATGCTCACACACCCTCATACACACTCACACACACCCTCATACACACAAAAATTCACACACTCATACACACTCTCATACACACACACCCTCATACACACAAACACACACACACTCATTCACAGTCACACACACTCATACACACACACACCCTCATACACACAAACACTCACACCCTCATACACACTCACACCCACCCTCATACACAGTCACACACCCTCATATGCACTCACACCCTTCATGCACACAAACACTCACTCATTCATACACACTCACACACCCTCATACACACACACTCACACACACCCTCGTACACACACTCACTCATACACACTCTCACACCCTCATACACACAAACACCCACTCACACACACACACCATCATACACACAAAGACTCACACACTCATACACACTCACACATATCCTCATACACACAGAAACTTACAAAAACCACACACACATACTCACACACACATTCACACATACACTCACATGCACTCATTCACACACTCATAAATGTACACACCCTTTCTCTCACACACACATATGCATACACACCCCTACATACTACATTCTCACACACACACTCACACTCATACACACACACGTACACAGACATTCATGCATACACACACAGACATACACAGGTGTACACACACATGCACACACATTCATGTATGTACATGCCTATACACACATTCACATGCACACACAATCACATAATCTCAAACACACACAGACGGACATAAATGCACATATACACACGCACTTACACACACACGGCCCGGCTAATGTTTTGAGGACATGGGTTCATTTCATAAAAACCTGGAATAAAAATCATGGCTAGCCTAATCGAGTCTATGTAAGTGTAGTCAGTTGTAAAACCCTCTGGTTCACTGTAAGACCATAAGTAGGCCATTCAGCCTGTCATGGTCTTTGCTATTCAAAGAAATCTGATCATACTCAACTCCATTTTCCTGCCTTTTCCCCAAAACCCTTGAATCCCTTACTAATCCACAATCTGTCTGTCTTACTAATATGTTTTGGGAAGGAAATCTGCCATGCTTTCCTGGTCTGGCCTATTTGTGATTCCAGACGCACAGCAATGTGGTTGACTCTTAGCTTCCCCGGGTAATTAAAAACAATCACTAAGAGCTGGCCTAGCAGGGACCCCACGTCCTGTTAATGAATAAAAAAAACATACACACACTGACTCCAACGCATAAACACAGACCCACGCATGCACATAAATATAAATACAAAAGATGCTGTCACATTCTTATGACAGAGATATATATAATATATGTAAACTAACCAGAAACAGATGCCTATTTCGGGAGCTTGTCAAAATTCTTTCTGTAAATTGCTCATGAGCTGGTTCCCAGAGAGGTTGCTGTTTTTTTCTCTCTAAGTCTATACAGACAGAGATTTGGTTCTGAGCTCCTACTGCCAGCCTCTGGTTCCTGAGTTTTATACAGGGCAGTTTTGGGGGTGAGAGCAAAGATCCAGATTGGGGAGGGATAATTATTGTGATCTCAATGATTTTGATTTCAGCCCTCCCCAGACATTCTGACCATAGGGAGTGGGCAAATCCAGTCAGTGAGTAGTGACTGCCTTGTTAACCAGGTCAGGGCTAGGGAGGGCAGTAGAGAAACTAGAGAGTCACTGCAGCCAATGCCATCGACATCTCACCACAACACACGCACATCCAGCAGAAGTTAGTGAGCAGCGGTTCGAGATGGAATGCTGACCTACAACTGTGAAGGGAATCGAGTTTAACAGTGGAGAAGTGTTGCTATAACTGTATTGGGCCTTAAGCGACCTGCGACCGTTGCAGTCTTTTGGTCTTCAAAAAAAGGACACAATTGCCTCAGAAGCAGCTCAGCTGACTCCTGGGATGAAGGGCTGTGGGTGGGTTGAGTAGTTTTCTTTAGATTAGATTACTTACAGTGTGGAAACAGGCCCTTCGGCCCAACAAGTCCACACCGACCCGCTGAAGTGTAACCCACCCAGACCCATTCCCCTACACCTAACACTATGGGCAATTTAGCGTGGCCAATTCACATAACCTGCACATTTTTGGACTGTGGGAGGAAACCGGAGCACCCGGAGGAAACCCACACAGACACGGGGAGAATGTGCAAACTCCACACAGAGAGTCACCTAAGGAGGGAATTGAACCCGGGCCTCTGGTGCTGTGAGGCAGCAGTGCTAACCAATGTGCCACCGTGCCGCCCCACGTTGTCTGTGTCCAGCGCAGATTCAAGGAGAGACGGTAGGAGTGGAGGCAGGTTTGGGCCTAGTACATGATCCAGCAACATCAATGATGGCTGCACTGATGAGGTAGGCCCAAAACAGATTCATGGCAGCAGCGGAGTCACGTTTGGGCTGCATCTGTATTGGTGAGGCCCAATGAGGACTCATAATGGCGAGGGTGTGTCAGTGGAAGCAAGATGGCACTGAAGAATGAAGACTTTCACTCTGGAGGCAGTTTAGTGAAGGGGTCTTGTGGCTGGCCACCAGGCCCATGGCCTATGACGGAGCACTTAACATGAGGGTTTGGAAAGTTGGACACTTTTTCTTTATTTCTTCATCTTTCTGCCTTCATATTCTATTTTTCTGTATTTTAAGGTGACCCTGGAATGTGGCGACATGATACAACACTTTTCACAATATTTTTGTGATAAGATGCAAGTGACACTAAATAAATCAAGTTTTATTTCATTCATACATGGGATCTGGGAGCATTTACTGTCCATTCTGAATTGCACCTTGAATTAAACTGCTCTTGGGGGGCCTTTCCGAGGGCTGTGGGTCTGGAATCACATGTAGGCTAGACCAGGTAAGGATGGTAGACTTCCTTCCTGAATGGGCATAAGTGAGCCAGACAGGTTTAGGACAAATGGCACTGCAATCATAGAATCCCTGCAGTGTGGATGGAGACCATTTGGCCCATCAAAGTCCATACCAATCCTCGTACAGCATCCCACCCAGACACACTCCTCCACTCTATCCTTGTAACCTTGCCATTTCCCATAGCCAATCTATTTAAACTGCACAGCTTTGGACTGTAGGAGGAAACCAGAGCACCCAGAGGAAACCCAAGCAGACATGGGGACAATGTGCAAACTCCACACAGACAGTGGTCCAAGGATGGAATCAAACTGAGTCCCTGGTGCTGTGAGGCAGCAGTGCTAACCATGAGCCACCGTGATGTCCCTGGGCTAGCTTTTCATGCCACATTTTTACTGACTACAATTCCACCATGTGCTGTGGTGCAATTCAAGCCCATGTCCCCAGAACGTTTACCTGGGTCTCTAGATTACTAGTTTAGTGACAATGCCATCTCCCCCCATCAGATCTTCACTGCTCTACTGCCAATGGAATTTAGAAGAACAAGAATTGATTGAATTAAAGCAAATGAGATCCTGAGAGGAATTGGCAGGGTGGATCCTGAGACAGTATTTTCTCATTTCGGAGAAACTGGTGAATGGTAGGGCCTTAAGGATTGTAGTGGAACAAAGAGACCTTGGAATTCAGGTGCATGGTTCTCTGAAAGTGGACTCACAGGTAGACAGAGCAGTGAAGAAGGCTTTTGGCACACCGGCCTTCATCAGTCAGGGCAGTGAGTAGAGAACTTGGGAAGTTATGTTGCAGTTGTACAGGACGTTGGTAGTGCCGCACTTGGAGTATTTGTTCAGTTTTGATCACCTTGTTATCAGAAGGAAGTTATTAAACTGGAAAGAATGCAGAATAAATGGTTTGACTTATAGGGCCCGTTTGGACAAGCTAGGACTTTTTTCAGCAGAGCTCAGGAGACTGAGAGGGGACCTTATAGAAATCTATAAGATCATGAGAGGCTTGGAGAGGTGAATGCACTCAGTCTTTTTTCCCAGGGTTGGGGAATCGAGGACTAAAGGGCATCAGTTTAAGGTTAGAGAGGAAGAATAAAAGGGAATCTGAGGGGCAACTGTTTTACACAGAGGGTGGTACGCATATGGAATGAGCTGCCAGCGGAAGTGGTTGAGGTGGGTACATTAACAACCTTTAAAAGGCATTTGGACAAATAGATGGATAGGAAAGGTTTAGAAGGATATAGGTCAATTACAGGAAAATGAGGTTAGTGTGGATTTGACATTTTGGTCATCAGTTTGTTCTGAAGGGCTTGTCTCCATGCTGTAGGACTCTATGACTCTAATAGAGTCAGGAGGATGGTCTAACAGTGAGCGGCCTCCCTTTTAAATGGAGATTTTTTTTTCTCCCTCAGAAGGTTGTTAGTCTGTGGAGCTCTCCTCCCCAGGAAACAGTGGCAGCTGCGTGATAAAATAGAGTCAAGGCTCAGTTAGTTTGAATTCTGATTGAAAGTGAGTTGAGGACTATGAACAGTAGAGTCGAAATGAGGTAACCATGCAACTGGTGGTGGTGGCTTAACCTTGGGAGGAGGGGTCAGATTGAGAAGGGGGAGCCTTCATGCTAAGCTCAGCCAGTGCAAGGGTTGAAGTCACACTACTGACACCACTCTATGTTGCAAACCAACTGTCCAACCAACTGAGCTAAACCAGCTCCCAAAAGCCTGCAACTGATCAGCCATGATCTACTGGAACAGTAAAGCAATCTCGAGAGGCCAAACAGCCTGCTCCTAATGTTTGTGTTGTTTTGCATTGTGGTCAGAAAGGCGAAGCTGCCAAGCCCATGGAGAGCGAGGCTGGCGATATTACCCTCTGTTGTTGCTCTGGGATTAGGTCCGTTTACGTCCAGAGAAACTGGAGACCTGTTCTGAGGGAGGGTCACCAGACCCAAAACATTAACTCCGAATTCTCTGGGCAGATGCTGCCAGACCTGCTGAGCTTTCCCAGCAGCGAGTGTTTTTGCTTTTGGTTTTCAAACTGGAGAGGTCTCAGAAGGTTGCTGTTCAATGCCAAACCAAGTGTTTGCTCAATGGCCCAGTGGTCGCCCTGCATTTAGAAGGTTATTATTAAACTGGAGACAGTTCAGAAAAGATTTCCCGGGATGTTGCTGGGGTTGGAGGGTTTGAGTCATAATGAGGGGCTGGATAGGCTGGGACTTTTTTCACTGGAGCGTGAGACGATAAGGGTCATAGGGGTCATAGATAAGGGGAACTTAGCAAGGCTCTTTTCCTGAGGTTGAGGGAGTTCAAAACTAGGGGAGAGGAGAAAGATTTAATAACAACACTGGGGGCAACCTTTTTACACAGAGGGTGTTGCGTGTGTGGGATGAACTGCCAGAGGAAGAGGTGGATGTGGGTACAATTACAATATTTAACAGACATTTGGATAGGTACATGAATAGGAAATGTTTGGAGGGATATGGACCAAGAGCAAGCAGGTGGAACTAGTTTTGTTTGAGAACACAGTTCAAAGGGTCTGTTTCCATACTGTAAGACTCTATAATGGTTTATCAATACTTATCATCTAATTGCTTATCAAGAGCCACAATCCATCCTCTCTACACCAGCTCTCCAAATGAGCAATTCCTTTCATGCCTTTTCACTGTAACCCTGCACATTCTTCCTTTCCATCTTCACAGATGACAGAGGAGCTCAGGCACAGTAAAGCCCTTACACAGGCTCAAGTGGTCAAGTCCAGGCTGCTCCAGGCCCTAATTCATATGTCCATGTGTCTTGAGTTCATTTCCGTCGATCAGAGAGAGAAGGACAGGAGCACCTCTCCAGACACAATAGGATTCACACACATAGAGTCATAGAGTCCTACAGCATTAACACCTCCAACAGGGGCTGGTGAGCTCATTACTGAGAGTCTCCAAAACATCCATTAAAGTTTCAATCACGGGGATGACCTAATCAGAGAAAGTTGCCCCATAAGTTGAATTGACAGCATCGATGAGGAGCTGCCTTTTGATAGTAGGGTAGTTTCTTGTTGCATGGCTTCTCATAGACTCAGTGTTATTGAAGAATTCTTCTAATTCTGCTTCTGTGTGACTCCAAATTCCCCTTTGCATCAACACAGCTGCAGATGGCAGTGTCACTGTGTGAGTGAGCATCACCCAATGAAGGAAAATCTCATGCAGTTCCTATTTAATATTTGCATACAAGCGCGGGGTGTAATTGGATTTCAGTTGTTAAAAGTCACTGCCCTTCCTTACGAGTTGCACTCGCCAACAAAGGATTTTCATACTGGGGAGTTACATGGAAGACAGTGGGGTTTTTAAATTCTTGCATGGAATGTGGACATTGCTAGAACACATTGCTCTTGATACGATTGACTATCAAGGCTGTTACAGAGGACAATGAATAATCAGCTCCATTCTGTGGATCTGGAGTTACGTGTTGTCCAGACTAGGTAAAGACAGCAGAATCCCTTCCTAACATGAGCAATGGTTACATGGTCACCATTAGGGTAGCTTTTTATTTCAGAATTTAATGAATTTCAACAAACAAAGACCATTAGCCAGTGTTCTGAGGAAGGGTCACTGGACCGAAACATTAACTCTGATTTCTCTCCACAGACGTTGCCAGACCTGCTGAGTTTTTGCAGCGGTTGCTGTTTTGGTTTCTGATTTTCAGCACCCTCAGTTCTTTCGATTTTTTTTGTTAACCAGGGTAACTAGTCCAGAGATCTCAGCACTATGGTGTTGCAGTACAGTCACTGGACTCATAATCCTGAGGGCTGGGCCAAAACTCTGGCAATAACATGGATTCAAGTCCCATCAAGGAATCTTGTGGAATTTAAATTCATCTGTTCAAAAATCTGGAATATGGAAAGGTGATCTCAGTAACAATGATGATGATTTGTTGTATAAACCCATCTGGTTCACTAATAACTTTTAGGGAAGGTAAATCTGCAATCTTTACTTGGTCTGACCTACATGTGACTCCAGACCCACAGCAACGTGGTTGACTCTTAACTGTCCCCCTTGAAATGATCCAAAGAGCCATTCAGTTTGAGGGCAATTAGGGACTAATGTTGGAGTTGGCAGTGTCACAAAGCTGGTCCCGTTTTTCTAAAAGCTGTTCCTTTTCTCAAGGAGACTATGTCATTGATTTTTATCAGAGGGGTCATAAAACACTCTGGGCTCTGAAATGGCTGAGTTTGGTGCAGAGATGAAAGGCAGTTCAGTCCAGAATTAGTTAGGGAGCTCAGTGTGGGCTGTGTGGAAACAGGCTGCTAGACTCTCTCTCCTTCTGCTCTTCTAACTTCGACCTGTAAACCTTTGCTTCATTTTTACTGTGTTTCGGGGGGGGGGGGGGGGGTTGTTTATTGGGACTGTTGTATATATTCGAAACAGCATAATTAAGTCTAATTTGGATAGACTGAGTTCTGTAGGGGTTCTTTATTCTGTTCTTTGTGTTTCATTGTGTAATTTTGTGAATAAGTTTTGTTTGTTTTCAAACCTGGTAGTCAACCTGGCTAAATTACTCTGGGTAATTCTCACAGTACACGTAATGAAACAAATTGTAAAGTTATGGCCTGGGCTACCTGCTTAAGAATGTATTGAGTGGTCTGGCCTAGTCCATAACAGACTGAGGGTTCCTCCAGGATTTTAACAGCGAGTGGTAGGTGCTAGTATCTTTATTTCTGGTGCTGGTTTGGTTGGGTAGATAAAGCTTGGGATAGTAATGGCTCTTTCAATTGCCAAATGTTTTCTGGAAGTAGGTTCGGTGACTTTGGAAATTTTGCAAAAGGTGAATAAGACCAAGCTGCAGGAATTAGCAGACCAGCTGAGATTGGAGCTGCCTGCTTCTGTGAGGAAAGGAGAGATAATTACAGCAGTAGCTCAGCATTTAAACTTGTTGGAAACACCTTCAGAATCTGTAGAGGTGGCAAAAACTTCAATTGCAAATGAAGCAGCTTGAGTTAGAAGCAAGAGATAAGGAAAGGGCAGCAGAAATGAAACAGTTTGAGTTACGATTAAAAGCAGAAGAGAGGGAAAAAGAACAAAGGGTTTTAGCAGAAGAGAAAGAAGAGAGTTTGAACTTCAGAAAATGACACTTAAAAAGGAAAGTCAGCTTAAAAGGCTGGAGATCAAGGCTGAAGATAAGCGTAGGGAGGAAGTAGGGTGAACTCATGTAGAAGAGCAGAGAGTTAAAACAGCAAGGTTAGCAACTGAAGTGGCTGATGATGATGAGCTGGTCCAAAAAACACGGTTTGGCTTCCAGATTCACTTTCAGTCCATGAGGGATAGAAATTGGGGCAAAGAGAAATCCTCACATGGAAAGGGAAAGGTAGATCTCAGTGAAGATCATAAGGATAACTTATCACAGGGTAAAAAAGAAACCCTTGAGGGGGACAAAGAAGTTAAAAAGCTCCAGTGTTTTCATTGTAATAAAGTGGACCACACAAAATCATAGTGTTGGTGGGCTAGGAGAAAGCCAGATATAGGAGAACTGGGCAAGTTTGGGAGTTTTGTTGGACTAGTAACAAAAAGCACAAGGGAAGTTAGACAACTGCCTCAGAGTGTACAAGTTGATCAGAGGTTGGTTAAGGAGGAAGTGCCAGATCTGCTTTAAAAAACATACATGTAAAGGTAAAGGTTATTCACATAGGCCAGGAGTAGCAGGTAAAGAGGTTACAATATTAAGGGACACAGGATCCTCTCAGTCTGTAGTGCTGAGGGATGAGGAGATATGTGCTCCTGAGGGACTATTGCCAGAAAAGGTACTAGTGACAGGAATTCATGGTGAAACAAAAAGTGCTCAATTATGTGAAGTGAGGCTAGAGAGTCCACAGAAGAGTGGAGAATTTGTGGTAGGAATACTGGACAAACTCTCAGCTCCAGGAATACAATTCGTCCTTGCAAATGATATCGGTTGGCGTGCTGCCTACTCTAGTTGAAAAGCCAGTGGATAAGCAGGCAACTGAAGACATGAAGAATATTTATCCAGGAATTTCCCCTGATTATGTGGTCACAAGATCATGGAGGCACAAGCTGAACCAGAAAAGATCAAAAGGCACAGATAAGGAAGCCGACATAGCTTCATCAGGGACTTTTTTGATCAGATAAGTAAATCAGAACAGGAGCAACTAGGTAAACATGTAAGCATCTTTAGCTCTGTTAAGCTTATTGAGTTACAGCAGAAAGATGAGAACTTAAAACAGTTGTATCAAAAGGCATATACAGAGGAGAGTGAATGCATCCCTGTGTGTTATTACTTAACAAATGATGTCTTAATGAAGAAATGGAGATCATCACACATCCAAGCAGATGAGAAATGGGCAGAGATTCATCAAATTGTTTTGCCAGTAGGGTATAGAAAGGAGGTGCTGTGAGTGGTGGATGAGCTACCACTTGAAAGTCATTTAGGAGTGAGGAAAACACAGGCTAAGATACACAAGGATGTAGTTGAATTTTGCCAGACGTGTCATACATTCAGCTAATCGGAAACCCACAGGCAATAATAAAACCTGCATTTTTAACACCTATCCCAGCTTTTGAGGAACCTTTCACAAGAGTCTTGATTGATTGCATTGATCCTCTACCTCAAACAAAAAGTGGGAATAAGTATTTATTAATAATAATAGATGTGTCGACTAGATTTCCAGAGGCAATCCCATTGCACAATATCACAGGAAAAAGGGTTGTAGAAGAATTATTCAAATCTTTTACTAGATATGGACTACCAATAGAGATCCAATCAGATCAAGGATCAAACTTCACATCCAAACTATTCAAGGAGGTTGTGGATAACTCGGAAATAAGGCAGTGCAAATCTACTGTGTACCTCCCAGAATCACAGGGAGCGCTCGAAAGGTGGCATTAGACATTAAAGACCATGTTGAGGGCTTATGGACAGGATTATCCAGATGATTGGGATAAGGGAATTCTGTTTGTACTTTTTGCGATCAGAGATGCACCAAATGAATCGACCAAATTCAGTCCATTTTAATTAAATTTTGGGCATGAAGTAAGAGAACTGTTAAAATTGATTCAGGAGAAATTAATAAGTCCGAATTCAGAGACCACTCATTTGGACTATGTGCCAAATTTTAGAGAATGATTAAATAGAGCTGGGGTGTTGGCCAGACAGAATTTAAACATATCACAGCATATACTGAAACAAGAGATGGATAAGAAATCACAACTCTGCAATTGGGGATAAGGTATTGGTGTTACTTCCAGTAACAGGTGAGTGTTTAAAAGGAAGGTTTAGTGAACCTTATCAAATCAAGAGGAAATTGAGTGAGGTGAGCTACTTGATAAGGACTCCAGACAGGAAGAAATCTCACAGCGTGTGTCATGTGCAGAGCGGTGGATCTGATTTATATGGACTTCAGTAAGGCGTTCGACAAGGTTCCCCATGGGAGACTGGTTAGCAAGGTTAGATCTCATGGAATACAAGGAGAACCATTTGGATACAGAACTGACTCAAAGGTAGAAGACAGAGGGTGGCAATTGAGGGTTGTTTTTCAGACTGGAGACCTGTGACCAGTGGAATGCCATAAGAATCGGTGCTGGGTCCTCTACTTTTCGTCATTTATATCAATGATTTGGATGCGAACATAAGAGGTATAGTTAATAAGTTTGCAGATGACACCAAAATTGGAGGTGTAGTGGACAGTGAAGAAGGTTACCTCAGATTACAACAGGATCTTGATCAGATGGGCCAATGGGCCAAGAGGTGGCAGATGGAGTTTAATTCAGATAAATGCGAGGTGCTGCATTTTTGGCAAGCAAATCTTAGCAGGACTTATACACTTAATGGTAAGGTCCTAGGGAGTGTTGCTGAACAAAGAGACCTTGGAGTGCAGGTTCATAGCTCCTTGAAAGTGGAGTCACAGGTAGATAGGATAATGAAGAAGGCATTTGGTATGCTTTCCTTTATTGGTCAGAGTATTGTTTACATGAGTTGGGAAGTCATGTTGCAGCTGTACAAGACATTGGTTAGGCCACTGTTGGAATATTGCATGCAATTCTGGTCTCCTTCCTATCGGAAAGATGTTATGAAATTTGAAAGGGTTCAGAAAAGATTTACAAGGATGTTGCCAAGGTTGGAGGATCTGAGCTACAGGGAGAGGCTGAACAGGCTGGAGCTGTTTTCCCTGGAGCATCGGAGGCTGAGGGGTGACCTTATAGAGGTTTACAAAATTATGAGGGGCATGGATAGGATGAATAGACAAGGTTTTTTTCCTGGGTTGGGGGAGTCCAGGACTAGAGGGCATAGGTTTAGGGTGAGAGGGGAAAGATATAAAAGAGACCTAAGGGGCAACATTTTCACTCAGAGGGTGGTATGTGTATGGAATGAACTGCCAGAGGATGTGGTGGAGGCTGGTACAACTGCAACATTTAAAAGGCATCTGGATGGGTCTATGAATAGGAAGGGTTTGGAGGAATATGGGCCAGATACTGGGAGGTGGGACTAGATTGGGTTGGAATATCTGGTCAGCATGGACGAGTTGGACCAAAGAGTCTGTTTCCATGTTGTACATCTCTATGACTCTATGTGAATATGCTCAAAAGGTATTTTGATAGGGCAGGAAAGCAAGAGGAGAAGGTGTTAATGATCGCAGCACAGAAGATTCTGAATTGGACATTCCTCACCTCAAATCAAATTAGACAATGAGGAAGTTGTCAAAAATTGGGATAAATTATTGAGTTACCTTCCACAAGAAAATGGAAGTGACCCTGAAAGAGTTATTACTTTCACATGGGGAGATATGCGAAAATAAACTGGGATGTACGCACCTAGTTGTGCACTATGTAGACATAGGAGATGCTGTTCCGATTAAGCAACATCCTCATAGGCGTAACTTTCTAAAGTTGGCACAGGTTCAGAAGGAGATAGAACACATGCTCCAAGATGGCATAATCAAAGTGAGTTACAGTAACTGGAGCTCACCCATAGTCATGGTGCCAAAGTCAGACGATACCCAACGGGTATGTGTGGACTATCGCAAAGTTAATGCCACAGCTGGAGGACAGTATCAAAAAGGTGGGATAACCAATTTACATTCTAAGTTGGACATGCTCAGAGGTTACTGGCAAGTACGTTTGTCAGAGAGAGCAAAGGCAATTTCGGCTTTCAAAACACCAAATGGATTATATCAGTTCAAAGTCATGCCATTTGGTATTAAAAACACTCCAGCCACATTAAAGAGACTTGACTAATAAGGTCATTGCTGGATTACCCAACTGTGTGGTGTATATTGATGACCTGGTGATTTTTAGTCATTCAGAGATTTATAGAATCATGAAGGGCTTGGGTCAGGTGAATAGCCAAGGTCTTGTCCTCAGGGTAAAGGGAGTCCAAAACTAAAGGGCATAGGTTTAATGTGAAATGGGAAAGATTCAAAAAGGACCTAAGGGGCAACTTTTTTATGCAGAGGGTGGTGCGTATATGGAATGAGCTGCCAGAGGAAGTAGTGGAGGCTGGTACAATGACAACATTTCAAAGGCATCTGGATGGGTATATGAATAGGAAAGATTGAGAGGAATATGGGCCAAATGCTGGCAAATGGGACTAGATTAGTTTAGGATATCTTATCGGCATGAACAAGTTGGACTGAAGGGTCTGTTTCTGTGCCTATGACTCTATGGAAGGAACATTTATAGCATTTATCGGACTTGTTCAATCGACTTCGGAAAGCAGGCTTGTGGTAAACCTGGCTAAAAGTGGATTTGCCAAAGGCTAAGCCACCTTCCTGGGCCTTGTTATTGGACGCAGACAAATGGCCCCACGGGATGCTAAAACGAAATTAATTGGGGAATTTCACACACCATCGACAAAAAGAACAGTACTATGGTTCCTGCGATTGAACGGATTTTACCAGAAGTTTGTGCTGAACTTTAGCAGTGTGGCTGCTCCGCTCACCAAATTGTTAAAAAAGGGCAAGAACTTTCAGTGGACAGTGGACTGTCAAAAGGCATTTGACAGCCTTAAAAACCTGTGTTAACCACTGCCCCAGTATTAGCCAAACCAGGTTTACATGGAGCCTGTCAAGGTGACTATCGATGCCAGGGATGTGGGGGTCGGTGCGGTGCTCCTGCAGGAGGATGATGAGGGAATAGATAGACCCATTGGGTATTTTTCCAGGAAGTTGAACATTCATCAACAGAAATATTCAACGGTAGAGAAAGAGACTTGGAGCTTGGTGCTCACATTGCAAAATTTCAGAGTCTATATTACCAGCAATGCACCTGAGGCAAACGTATACACTGATTGACATTTGTGAAAAAAATTAAGGACAAAAATGCCAGACTGTTTAGGCGGAGCTTGTTGCTGCAGCCACTCAGTTTGACAATTGTGCATGCGGCAGGTCACAGAAACGTGATGGCCGATGTGTTAGTGAGACTCGAATGAGATACGGAGGCGTTCGGTGAGGGTGTACCACAGCCTGAATTCATATGTGGTTGTGCGTGTTTGCATGTGTATAGTCAGTAAAGTGTATGTGTGTGTTTAGACTAATAAACAGTTTGTTTTGAAGGGGTTTTAAAAGTGAAGCCATCTTTTGATATTGATGGGTTTTTTTTAAGGGGGGAGGTGTCACAAAGCTGGTCTGGTTTTTCTAAAAGCTGTTCCTTTTTTCAAGGAGACTGTGTCCTTGGCCTGTTTTGAGCGGGGAGGGGCATAAAACACTCCGGGCTCCGAAACGGCTGGGTTTGGTACAGAGATGAAAGGCCTTTTTGTTTATAGGTCAAAGCTTTTATCTTTTTAGAAGTGACTTGTATAAGTCAAGGGGGCGTGGCCAGCTCTTGGGCTAAGCAGTTCAGTCCAGAATTAGTTAGGGAGCTCAGCTGTGGGCTGTGTGGAAACAGGCTGCTAGACTCTCTCTCCTTCTGCTCTTCTAACTTCGACCTGTAAACCTTTGCTTCATTTTTACTGTGTCTTAGGGGATTTGTTTATTGGGACTGTTGTATATATTTGGAACAGCATAATTAAGTCGAATTTGGATAGACTGAGTTCTGTAGGGGTTCTTTATTCTGCTCTTTCTGTTTCATTGTGTAATTTTGTGAATAAATTTTTGTCTGTTTTAAAACCTGGTAGTCAACCTGGCTAAATTACTCTGGGTAATTCTCACAGTACACTTAATGAAACAAATTGCAAAGTTATGGCCTGTGCTGCCTGCTTAAGAATGTTTTGAGGGTCTGGTCTAGTCCATAACAGCAGTAATGCACAATTCACATGAAAAAGCTGACATATTTCTTTGTGTGATCATTCTGAATACTGTCCAGTGGTTTTCCACCTCCATTGAAAAGCACATCCAAAAACTTTGGGTCCAAGGCTCTAGGACAATCTGACATCCCAGCCCAGACGTCCTCCCCCTGCCTCATATGTCCCAAACCACTACTCCCAACCATTTAAACACAAAGAAACAGGAGAAATCTGGGGAATGTTCACCCACCCTTTTAATAAACAGATCCAGAACATTAACTGGGTGGCATTAACAGAGGTTTATATTACACTGTTTGTAGAGGATAGGCCAAACCCAATGAAAGATGAATGTGAACCCACATATGATATATTGTCCAATTCTGCCCACCACATTTCTGGAAGGTGTGTTGGGGGCGGGGTGGGGGGCGGGGGGAGGAAGGTGGAAATGAGGAGGAGTTCTTAAGTAGGCCATGTGGGGGTGGGTCATTTCCAAGAATGGCAAAAGTGAGGACTTCTGATGCTGGAGATCAGAGTTGAGAGTGTGGTGCTGGAAAAGCACAGCAGGTCAGGCAGCCTCCGAGGAGCAGGAGAGTCGACGTTTCGAGCATATGCACTTTATCAGGAAGAGCTTTTGCCCGAAACATTGATTCTCCTGCTCCTCGGACGCTGCCTCACCTCTGTGCTTTTCCAGCACCACACTCTCATTTTCAAGAATGGGTGCATAGAAAAAGAACTGGTCTCCTTCCTATAGGAAGGATGTTGTAAAACTTGGAAGGGTTCAGAAAAGATTCACAAGGATGTTGCCTGGGTTGGAAGAGTTGAGCCATAGGGAGAGGCTGAACAGGCTGCAGCTGGTTTCCCCTGGAGCATCCTGGAGGGGTGACCTTTTAGAGGTTTATAAAATCCAAGATGGAGTACAATTGTGGCTGTGATAGCTACTCCTTTTATTGAAGTATTTTAGGTGTTGGAGGTGATTTCCTCAAATTCCAGGAGCAGCAATTATTGTTTCATATGATGTTGGATTGTTTTGGAACTTCGGGGGAACAAAAGATCAAAATAATGGCACTTTAAAATGGACGATGACAGACAAAGGCTGTGACTACATGGTCAGAGAAAGAAACCTATACTGCTGTCTGAACAATTACAACATTCAAAAGGCATCTGGATGGGTACATGAATAGGAATGGTTTAGAGGGACATGGGCTAAGTGCTGGACTAGATTAGATTAGGCTATCTGGTCGGCATGGACGAGTCGGACCAAAGGGTCCATTTCAATGCTGTACATCCCTATGAGTCTATGACTGTAATTACAATTGAATTCAAAGACTGGAGAATCCAGGGTTGTCCTGTTAGAACAAAGAAAGCTAAGATCAGAATCAAAACAGAGAACACTGCAGAACCTGAAGAAGTCTCTACTGGACTCAGAATACTAACTCTGATTGTCTCCCCACAGATGCTGCCAGACCTGCGGAATTTCTCCTGCACTCTCTGTTTTTATTTCAGATCTCCAGCATCTGCGGCATTTTGCTTTTACTTGAAGACAAAGGTGAGATTTGACAGAGATGTTCAAAATAGGAAAGGATGTAGACAGAGACTGTTTCCTATGGTGGATAAGCTGGGGATTGGTGGGGGTGGAGGGGGGGGGGGTGGTGTTTAAATATTCAAGTGACAAGACAAAGAACCAGTGACAATACAAGGACAAACCTCTCTGTGCAACGTGTTTTTTCTTCTCTCAGAGTGAGCTGAACCTCTGTCACTCCTGTTTATTTATTTTTTTTAGTGAAAGACAGAAGATGGACAAATCTTTATTCAATTTCCACCACCAGGAGGAAAGGAAACACCCAAGTGGCCAGTGACAAGCAGCATCTTTCACATCAAAGGGCAATGCTGTGTGATCAAACAGTGAAGGGGAGGGCAGGGACTAAATCAAAATAGAGTTGGAGGGGGAAATAATGCACTCCACTCCCTGCGGCGCCCACCTCTCCCTGAACAGGTCAAGGGGCAACAAGTGTTTAGGATCTGGGAAGATAGTCTGGTGGAAATGGATTCAATAATCGCTTCCGGAAAGGAAGCGAATCAATATCTGGAAGTAAATTTGCTGGGACATAGAGACATAGAAAAGAGGAGCAGATGTAGGCCATTCGGCCCTTTGAGTCTACACAATCATTCACAGTTGATCATCCAACTCAGTCCCCTGTCCCCACTTTCTCCCCAAACTGTTTGATCTCTTCAGCCCTAAGAACAATATCTGTCTCCTTCTTGGAATCATTCAATGTTTTGGCCTCAACTGCCTTTCTGTGGCAAAGAATTCTCCAGGCTCAGCACTGTCTGGGTGAAGGAATTTCTCCTCACCTTGGTCCTACTCAGTATTCTTAGGGAAACAAGGGAACTGCAGAGAGTGGAATTAATAGACTGCTCCTCACATGATTCAGAATGAAGATGCCTGGCAGGAGGATGTTCTAATCTAGGATTCCTTAATGCGCTTGTAAACCTGCATTGACAAGGGCCTTGTATCCACCTGGAACCACTCAGGATTCCTAAAAGGACCATTTGCAGGTCAGTTCATCAAACTGACACCCACACACCCCTCTGCCTAGCACCCTCCAAAGCCCCTCTGTCACAGGTTTGCTAGTCAGATATTGTCCAATCACATGACCTTCCCATTTCAGTCAATCACAGCTCAGTCAAGCATCTCATCAACACCATGACATTTTTATAAAGAGTAAAGAAGCAGGAGGAGGCCATTCGGCCCCTCGAGCCTGCTCCGCCATTTAATACGATCATGGCTGATCTCATCTCGGCCTCAATTCCACACTCCTGCCTGCTCCCCATGACCCTTCAACCCATTACGGAATAAAATTCATGCCTTCCTTCTCCTTAAATTTAATCAATGTCCCAGCATCCACTGGGATAGTAAATCCCTTATATTCATGACGCTTTAACAGATAGAAAGTGAGGACGGCTGATGCTGGAGATCAGAGTCAAAGAGTGTGGTGCTGGAAAAGCACAGCAGGTCAAACAGCACCCAAGGAGCAGGAGAATCGATGTTTTGAGCATAAGCTCTTCATCAGGAATGAGGGGTTGCCCTAAGGGGGCTGAGAGATAAATGGGAGACAGGTTGGGGTTTAGGGGTTGGGGAGGAAGGGATCTGGGAATGCAAAAGGTGGATTAAGTTGTGGTGGAATGTGATAGGTCAGAGAGGAGGGTGGAGTTGATAGGTGGGAAGGAAGATGGGCAGGTAGGACAGGTCAAGAGGGCAGTGCCGAGTTGGAAGGTTGGACCTAGGATAAGGTGGGGGAGGGGTGATGAGGAAACTGATAAAATCCACATTGATCCTGTGTGGTTGGAGGGTCCCAAGAAGGAAGGTGGGGCTTTCTTCCTCCAGGTGTCAGGTGGTATGGGTTTGGCGGTGGAGGAGGCCCAGGACCTGCATGTCCTTGGCGGAGAGGGAAGGGGAGTTAAAGGGTTCAGTCATGAGGTGGTGGGGTTGAATCATGTGTATGTCTCAGAGATATTCTCTGAAGTGTTCCGCAAGTAGGCATCCTGTAGGAGACCACGTCAGGAGTAACAAATATAACATTTGTGGAAATGCAGGTAAATCTCTGACGGATGTGAAAGGCTCTTTTGGGGCCTTGGACGGAGGTAAGGGAGGTGTGTTGGCGCAGGTTTTGCACTTCTTGTGGTGGCAGGAGAAGGTGCCGGGGTGGGGGGTGGGTTGTGGGAAGCAGCATAGACCTAACAAGGGAGTCACTGAGGGAATGATCTTTACGTAATGCCAATGGGGCGGGGAGGGAAATATATCTCTGTTGGTGGGGTCTGTTTGTAGGTGGTGGAAATGGCAGGTGATAAGATGTATATGGATGTTGGTGGGCTGGAAGGTGAGGACTAGGGGGGTTCTGGCCTTGTTGCAGTTAGAGGGGTAGGTTTCGAGGTGCATGAAGTGGATGAGATGAGGGCATCATCGACCATATGGGAGGAGAAATTGTGGTCGTTGAAGAAGGAGACCATCTGGTGTGTTCTGTGGTGGAATTGGTCCTCCTGGGAGCAAATGCGACAAAGGTGGAGGAATGGGGAATAAGGGATAGTGTTTTTACAGGAGGCAGGGTGGGAAGTAGTGTAGTCCAGGTAGCTGTGCCCTAGTTTATGTGTTAAATGTGCCATCCCATCAATGCCGCCAAAGAAAATGGGAGAAAAGGATAAAACAAGACACAATTTATTTTTTAATGGCACTGGAATTGTTTTAAATTCCTGAAACTTGGAGGCTTGGCAACCTACCACTGAGTCAGAAATCTGTTGACAACTGTTCCACTGGATTTTTTTTTCTGGTTGGAGTAATTAACCCAAAATGTGAGACGGTTTTTCCCAGAGTTACAATTGCCACATGCGCAGGAGGGGAGGAGGTGGTTGAAGTCATCATTCTGGTGAAGTAAGAACTGCCCCTGCCGGCAAGCTTAGCCTTTCTGGTTGTATTTTGGTCTATGTTTGATCTTCCTGTAGATCCAATTGATGTACTTGGTAACCCTTGTGTAGACTCCCGGCTTGTTCATCTTAGCGCAGCCTTCCCCCCAGCTGACGATCCCGTACAGATATGCTGTGTCCCCTTTGTAGCAAACTAGTGGGCCTCCGGAATCTCCCTGTGTAGACAAAGGATTAGCAGACATTTGTAAAGGCTTAAGAGTATGTAACAATGATGGTCTGATTCAATGCCAGAGCGCACCAGATGGGCGGAATGGCCTACTAACTATAGGAAGCACTTGAATTTTTTTGCCATCTTTTGCAGGTATCAACAAAAAACTTACTTACAACCAATTTGTGCACAGCAAGCTCCCACAAACAAAAACATTATTTGCTGGCTGAAGGATCAATGGCCTCTTGGCAGAGCCTCCCTACCCAGAATCACAGCATCTTTACCTTGTAAACGGAGGCCATTCGGTTCATCATGCCCACAAGTTCTATCTCCTCCTGCCAGTCTCCTGCCTTTTCCCTGTATCCCTGTCCACCATTTCTCTTCAAATAACCATCCAATGCCCCTTTTGAATGCTTTATAGAGTCATGCAGCACGGACACAGATCCTTCAATCCAACCAGTTTATTCCAACCATAGTCCAACCTGTGCCCACCACATTTCCACAGTGCATTCTGCACCTGAACTATTCACTGAGTCAAACATCTTTTTTGCTGTTTAGTTTCTCCTACTCGTCTTTGAACTATCTTTAATCTTTCTGCTTTTATTGACACAATGGTTAGTGTCCTTACCTCTAGATCAGGAAGTCTGGGTTGAAGTGCCACCTGCTCTTTCCTGAACCAGTTGAATAAAGCCAAGGGTGCAGACAGAAGTGGTCACCTTCTCTGCCGTACTAATTCGATGAGATAATAACCTTGTTTCTTATATTAATGGTGGTGCCTCTTGCAGTGTTGCTGGTTTCTTTTCACACACTCCCCAGTCTCACACATACACACACACAGGATTGCTAAAACACATGCAGGTTTGACTCATTTGAAGATTTTAACTATTACTTATACACAATCCAAAATAGTTCAACAGAGAAATCTACTCTGGGGTCTGATCTAACTGCAGCAGTTCAAGAAGGGAGCTCACCACTACCTTCTCCAAAACCCTTAGGGATGGGTAATAAATGGAGATGATTCAAAAGAGATCTCCCAGGGTGTTGCTGGAAGAGAGTTTGAGTTATATGGAGAGGTTGGATCATAAGGGGTACAGATAAGGTGAATGGCAGATGGCTTTTCCCTAGGGTAGGGGATTTCAAGACTGAGGGTGTATAATTAAGGTGAGAGGAGAAAGATTTAAAAAAGACATGGGGGCAATTATTTTACAGAGTGGTTTGTGTGTGAAAGGAACTTCTAGAGGAGGTGGTGGATGCAGGTACAGTTACAATGTTTAAAAGATATTTAGGAAAGTACATGAATAAGAAATGTAGGAGGGATATGGGCCAAGAGCAGACAGGAGGGACTAGTTTAGTTTGGGATATCTGATCGGCATGGACTGGTTAGACCGAAGGGTCTGTTTCCGTGCTGTCCAACTCTATAATTGTTGGCCCAGTTAGAGACACCCTCATCCCAATTACGGCTCCACTAACTGAGTGCCAGTCACATGGTACCCCCATGACACATATTCCCTTAAGTGATATCACTGTATGACAATGCAGTCCTCCCTCAACGCTGCATTAAGTGTCAATTCAAATCTCCATAGTGGGGCCTGACTTCATTAGGTGCTGACTTAGAGATGAGAGTGATAGCCATGAGCTAAGGTTGATGTGGGATATAGGTAAAGCTGTGTTACTTCTGCAACTATAATTGCTTATGCAAGGTGATGAACTAACCTACACAATTGTATAATTGTTTCAGCCAAGAGCTGAGTTAGCTAGAACGTGTCTGTAAACAATGGAATATGTTACAGACAAATAGATAAGGAGGGAAGAGAACATTAAGTTATGCCAACCTGGCATATTACCCCTCTGTAGGTACCAGAAAGAGCCAAGTTAGCTGCAAATAAGGGATAAGGTAAATAAGAGTAAGGGTTGCCCGGCTTAGAGTAGTAGGAGAAGTAAACAAGGGCGGAGCGCAGCTAGGCAGGGGCAGAACACAATAAGGAATAGTGATAAGTTTGACACGTAATATGCTAGGCCAATGAGGTAAACAGGGAAGTCCTGAGAGAGATTCAATTAAACTGTATAAATTGTGGGGTAATTTTGGACCGGTGTGCCTATTTGTTAAACACCCATCTTGCAAGAACATTTCAATAAAATTCGCTGATTCAGAATTTGACTCGGACTGAAATTTATTGTATTGTGAGCTTTGTTTCTCACAGTTGATGTCCTGTTTCTTTTTAAATTCTTTTCTGAGATGCAGGAACTTCTGACCAGGCCAATATTTCTTGCCCATCCCTAATTGCCCTTGAATCCTGTGGCTTGCTCTGCCATTTCAGATAGCAGTTACGAAAAACAACCATGTTGCTGTGGTTCTGAACTCACATGTAGGTCAGACCGGGACAAAAGATGGTAGATTTCCATTCCCAAAGGACGCTGGTGAACTAGTTGGGATGTTACAACAATAGTTTCATGGTTGCCACCACTGAGACACGTCTTTATACAAATTCCAGATTTATTCATTGAATTTAATCCCATCGACTGCCATGGTGGTATTCGAATCAATTGCTCCAGACCATTAGTCTGGTCTTTTCCAATGAGATTATCGCTACGTTACTGTCTCCATGCTTAACCCATGATCTACTTTTTAACAATCTTATAAAATCATAGAGAGCATGGATGGGGTGAATAGACAAGGTCTTTTTCCCCCAGGGTAGAGGAGTCCAAAACAAGAGGACATAGGTTTAAGGTGAGAGGAGAAAGATTTAAAAGGGACCTAAGGGGTAACTTTTTCATGCAGAAAGTGGTGCGGGTATGGAATGAGCTGCCAGAGGAAATGATGGAGGCTGGTACAATTACAACATTTAAAAGGCACCTGGATAGGTATATCAATAGGAAAGGTTTAGACGGATATGGGCCAAATGATGTCAAATAGGACTAGATTAATGTAGGATATCTTGTCAGCATGGACAAGTTGGACCGAGGGTCTCTTTCCATGCTGTATGTCTCTATGCTCTATGTCTGTATGACTCTATGACTGTATGTCTCTATGACTGTATGTCTCTATGACTCCATTTATCACTATGGCTCTGTGACTCTGCGATTCTATGTCTCTGTGACTCTATGACTCTATGACACAATGTCTCTATGACTCTATGACACAATGTCTCTATGACTCTATGTTCTGTGACTCTGTGACTCTATGACTCTGTCTCTATGACTCTATGTCTCTGTGACTCTATGACTCTATGACACAATGTCTCTATGACTCTATGTTCTGTGACTCTGTGACTCTATGACTCTGTGAATCTATGACTCTATGACTATGTCTCTATGACTCTATGACTATGTCTCTACATCTCTACATCTCTGTCTCTATGACTCTATGTCTCTAGGTCTCTGTCTCTATGTCTCTTTGACTCTATGACTCAATTTCTCTATTTTTCTGTGTCTCTTGTCACTATATCTCTATGATTCTATGTCTCTGTGACTCTGACTCTATGATACTGCGACTGTATGACTATATGTCCCTATGGCTCAATGACTCCATATTTCCATGTCTCTTTGACTCTATGTCTCTATGACTCTATGACTCTGACTGTATGACTCTGTGTCTCTATGTCTCCATGACTCTGTCTGCCTTTCCTAATGAACATTTGTGTTGAGGAGTGCCGCTGTCAATGAAGTGATTTTTGGAATTGTGGTTGCTGTGGTAACCCAACTAGGATTTTAGTGCCCTGCACGATATCTTTGATATAAGGCAGAGCAGGTACCTGGCAGGCATCAACAGATTTCATCATTTCTCCTGCACAGATCATATTTGGTGTCACTTCAGTGCCGTAGAGAAAATTGCTGCTGCACAATTCTTGGGGAATGAGGCGGACTGTGGCTTCCTGCAAAGTGCAAGGATATGTTGTTGCATCTGGAAAAGAAAGGAAGCACAAGAAAGTAGAATTACAGAATAATGGACACCATACCTCTAATGAAGGCCATTTGTGCCTGTGCTAGCCCTTTGGATTGCAGCTGTGAACAGTCCAATGACCCTCTGTTTTGTCCAAAACTCAGTTACCATTCCAATGACCTTTTCAAAATGATTTATGAATCAAGCTCCCATCAACACTTTCAGGTACAGTTTTCCAGATTCCTAACACCTCTCTCCGTGAGAAAACCTTCCTCATTGCCCATATTCCCCCATTCGGTCTTTTGCCAATGAGTGGAGTATTGTGAACAGCTTTGGTCTGGGAAAAGACACATTGGCGTTGAAAGCAGTCCAACAATGGTTCATTAGACTGACACCAGGGATGGAGGGATTATCTTATGAAGAGGCGTTGAGTAGATTGAATCTGTATTCACTGGAACATAGAAGTAAGAGACGCAATTTTATTGAAACATACAAGGTTCTGAGGGAATTTGACAAGAGAGGTTGTGGGAGAGTCTAGGACCAGAGCACAATCTCAGAACAGGAGGTGGTACATTTAAGACAGAGATGAGTAGGAATTTCTTCTCTGAGGATAGTGAAGTTGAGGATTATCGGGATCAGCCATGATCTCATTGAATGGTGGAGCAGACTTGATGGGCTGAATGGCCAACTGCTGTTCCTCCATCTTATGATCTTGTAAATCTACATTTATATTTAAATTTGTCAATGTTGAAGTATTGTGTTCAGTTCTAGTCTCCCTGCTATTTTCCCTAAGAAGGGGAAATAAGACTAAGGGGAACATTTTTCAGGTGAGAGGACAGAGAGATTTTAAAAAGACACGAGGGGCAAATGTTTTCCACAGATGTAGGTTCGCATGCAGAATGAAGGAAGTGGTGGATGTGGGTACAATTACAATGTTTCTTTGGATACATACAGGGATAGGAAAGCTTGGAGGGATATGAGCTAAGAGCAGACAGGTGGGACAAGTTTAGTTTGGGATTATGTTTGGCATGGACTGGTTGTACCGAAGGGTCTGTTTCCATGCTGTATGACTCCACGAATGGGGCTATTTTCCTGGAGTATTGGAGGATAAGGTGTGACATTATAAAAAGGTTTATAAAATCATGAGGGGCATGGATAGGCTAAACAGTTAAGGTCATTTCTCCAGGGTAGAGGAGTCCAAAACTAGAGGGCATAGGTTTAAGGTGAAGGCAAAAGATATAAAAGTGACCTAAATTTTTCACACCAGAGGAGATGATGGAGGCTGATACAATTAGAATATTTAAAATATCTGGTTGGCATGGATGAGTTGGACCAAAGGTTCTGTTTCTGTGCTGTACAACTTTATGACTCTATGATTATAAACTTTGTGTTTGTTTTCCTCCAACTAATCTATGAACACCACCACAAACCTCCATTCTGTAGAGTCCTATCTATTTCAACCTCTCTCTGGGACTGAAATCTTGGAATCATCACAGTAAACCTGCCGTATGAGCTTCACCATGAGGAATGGTTCAGCATCCGAAACCACATCAACTGTTCTTTCTCCACTCTGTTTGTAGCTCCCCAGCCAGCGACACTCTGAGCCCATCAACAAACAGAAAGCAAACATTCCTGGGCTGAAGAAGTTCATCTTATGAGGAAAGGCTGAGCAGGTTGGGACCACGCTGTCTGTGATTGAGAAAAATGAGAGGCAAGCCTTTTGAAGCACAGTAGACTGTGAGGGTTGATCAGTACGATTGCAGATGAGGTGAGGTGAGGTGATATTTAATGAGGAGGTCAGCCTTAGAATAGAGGAGGATATGGATAGGCTGGTCAGATAGGCTGATCAGCAGCAAATAGAATTCAATCTGGATAAGTGTGAGGTGATGTACTTGGGAAGGACAAACAAGGCAAGGGAATACATGATGAATGCTGGGACCGGGGAAGCAGCGACAATCAGAGGGACCTTGATGTGCATGTACACTGGTTCCTTTAGTTAACTAGGCAGGTGGATAAAGTAGTTAAGAAGATATATGGTATATAAGCCTTTATTAGCCAAGAGTATTGTATGCACTTCTGGGTGGGTTCTGCATTCCAGGGGGGATGTGATTGCACCAGACAGGGTGCGAAGAAATTTTATAAAGATGTTGCCTGGGCTGGAGAGTTTCAATTATGAAGATGGATTGGACAGACTGGGGTTGTTTGCCTTAGAGCAGAGGTGACTGAGGGGGGACACGATTGAGATGCATGAAATAATGAGGGCATAGGCAGGTAGACGGGAAGAAACATTACCTACAGGGGGACGGATTAATAACCAGTGGGGAGGACATGGATTTAGAGTTCGAGGGAGGAGGTTCAGAGAGGATGCGAGGAGAAAGTTTTTCACCCAAAGAGGTGGTTGAGGCAGAAACTATTGTAATATTTAAGTAGCATTTAGATTAACATTTAAGAAGTACTTGGCCAAGGGCCAAATGTTGGAAAATGGGATTAGAATAGTTAGATGGTCTCTTTAACTGGCACAGATTCAATGGGCCAAAGGACCTTTTCTGTTCAGTAGTATCAAAGAATCCATACAGTGTGGAAACAGGCCATTTGGCCCATTGAATCCACACTGACCCTCTGAAGACCATCTCACCCAGACCCACCCCCACCCACCCCTCCCCCTGCCATACCCTATGTTTGTAACCCTGCATTTCTCATGGCTAATCCGCTTAGCCTACACATCTCTTGACACTACGGGCAATTCAGTGTGGCCAATCCACCTGACCTGCACATTTTTAGACTGTGAGAGGAAACCGGAGCACCCGGAGGAAACCCACACAGACACAGGGCGAATGTGCAAACTCCACACAGACAGTCGCCTGAGGCTGGAATCGAACCCATGTCCCTAGTGCTGTGAGGCAGCAGTGCTAACCACTGAGATCTCTGTGGAGAAGCAGTACGACCTATACATTCATTTCCAAATATTTTTTGTCTTTGAACGACTTTTGGAACCCCTGGGTATCACTGGTTTGGCCAGTATTTCTCACCTGTTCAGTATTGCATTTGAACAAGGACAAGTTAAGGTCACAATCAGGTCAGTCATGATCTTAATAATTGACAGAGCAGGTTCGGTATGCCAACTGCTTCTCCTATTTCATACGCTCCTTTTGCAAAATACCTTAAGGTGCTTTACAAGGCTGTTCCCTGACAAAGCTTGACACTGAGCCACAATGGGGAAGGTTGATCACAGTGGTAGGTTTGAAGGACAGGGGAGGAAGATGGAGAGGTTTAGGGAGGCAATTCCACAGTCAGGGCCAGGCTGCTGAAGATACAGAGGTTAGTTGTTGTACAGAGGGGGTCAGAAATGGGCAAGAAGCAATGAGGCATGTGCATATCGCAGTGAGGGATTCCACCTGTGCAATCTTTGTTAGCTATTATTTAACATCCCATAGAAAGGGGTGGTCATTACACAACCAAACAGGAAGCATACCAAGCTAAAAATCCTTCCAACGGCAGGCTGTAAAAGCAGGAGAGATTTCTGTTCAACCATGTGACAGAAAGAACATCAGAGACTCAACCATCACTATCCCATCACAATTCCATCATAGTTACACCATGCAGGCAAAGAATGCATGTATCCTTGGCCACTCAGACTCCCTGAAAGACCTGCAATACACTACCATCATAAATTACTTAATTAGTTGCTTGGTAATACAGAGTGAGTACTGCTGGAAAAAAAAGACATACTTTTCATCTGGAATTGATCAGGACAGAATTGCAAGAATGCCAAATCTCAAAGGAAGATGATATCCTTGTTTCCCTGTCCTGATGAGTGCAAAATGAAAAGCTTTGATATCATGGCCCTTTTTACAGCAAATTTCACAGCCCTGTGCACATCTTCTGAGTTGGTAAGGAATATGGATATTAGAATAACAAAGCTCCTTACTTTCATGAGTGTGTCCCCATCCAGCGATTTGGCATTTTGTACAATCTGGGAAGGAATCAGTCACAGACGGTAGACAGAGTGTTTGAACAAATCTGGTCTTGGTCGCACAACGCTTATTTTCCTTCTTCAACTTTAGAAGGGCTAGGAGTTAAAACAAAATCCAGTTTATGGCATTTAAACAAATACATATACACTCACACACACAGACACACACAGACACACACACTCACACACATAGACACACACACTCACACACATAGATACACACATAGACACACATGCACAGACACACACACTCACACACATAAACACACACATAGACACACACACACAGAAAGACAGACACACACACACGTATATGTATACTACACTTACACCCAGAAGCACACACACATAACTATACACACATACATATACATAAACACACACATACATATCATGACATAGAAGGTTGAACCATTCTGTCAATTAAACGCCAAGAAAAGCTTGCCTCGCCTCTTAATCTGTTAAAATGTGAGTGTCAGTGAACTCCAAGCCCCCCTTCCTCTTAATTGCTTATGATCTGACTCCAACTCGATAACAATATGATGTTCCAATAAGGCGCTTATGAAAATTACATTAATTTAATCTCAAAAC
Source organism: Chiloscyllium punctatum (assembly GCF_047496795.1). NCBI lineage: Eukaryota > Metazoa > Chordata > Chondrichthyes > Orectolobiformes > Hemiscylliidae > Chiloscyllium > Chiloscyllium punctatum. The sequence goes on along the minus strand of NC_092740.1, from coordinate 16,190,047 downwards.
CACATATTCCCAGTCTTCTTTGCTGTCTTCACTCTTCCTGCTGCTGATCTCCCTGGGTCATCTTCTTTCATTTTACTGCGAGTATGTTTCTCATGAAAAGGTACCTTTGATAGAGCATTTTCTAATTTTCTTTGAGAGCAGTATGTTACATTGGCAGTTAGCTTTCCAGCAGTTTCTCTCTCTATGGCAGTTTCTCTCTTTACAGCAGTTTCTCTCTCTCTCTCTAATTTTCAAAATACCCAATTTATATAACCTCCATGACACACTGAACTTTTATAATTTGATTGGTTTCCAGGTTTCAAAACAATAAATTCAAACTCGATTGGATTTTCATATCCTGGGCATAATTTAACTGATAGACAAAATTTGAATTACTGTCAAAACAGCAACCAAAACTCAGGTATCCATTTCACAGCCAAATATTACATTTGGAACATCCAAACCTTTAGCTAACAGCTGTGACTGTACTTTAAATTCAGAAAAGCACTTTCCATCTTAAAGTGACCATATATGCTTTTGACTTTGTAACACATGCACACACAGATATACATAGGCAGACAAGTACACTTTCAAGCAAAACTTCACAATTTCCCAGAGATAAACGAAAAGGTAGATATTTGTGGTTTTACCTATGTCATGTATGGTTTCATCAAACACATTGTATTTGCTGTGTAGAATGTATTTCTCAATTTCGAATACCTGAGTGTTTTTGCTCGTTTTATTAAAATGATGCTGTCCCAACACAACTCGGATTGATGATGTAAGGGGACTTAAAAAGAAAGCGGATGTCAGATGGAGATAAACGGGTGAAAAACAAATTATTCTTTAACAAATCTATTTCTGGTAGAAGTATCCAACAAATAATAGTTGCAAAGAAAACTCCAAAACAACTATATTTGTGTATCTTATCTTATGCATCTAGGGTTTCATATGTTTATGATTCCAGTTGATCATGATAATGAACAAGTTAGATCCCAGAGTAAAACCTGGCCTGATAGGCCATAAGCTTTATTTTTCTTCTTTGGTTACCATGGCAGTCAGTCACTGTGTATAAGAGGCTGTCATAAAACCGTAGAATCTCTACACTGCAGAAAGAGGCCATTTGGCCCATTGAGTCTGCATCCACTATCTGAACAGCATCCCACCCAGACCCCTCTCCCCTGCTAGCTTATCCCTCTAACCCTGAATCTACTTTGCCTCTACATCCCTGAACACTACGGGCAATTTGGCATGGCCAATCCACCTGACCTGCACATCTTTGAACTGTGGGAGGAAAACAGAGCACCCCAGAGGAAACCCACGCAGACACAGGGAGAATGTGCAAACTCCCTGTACAACACGCAATGTTCAAACTAACTATGTACTTCTAACAAAAAGAAACAAAAAATTATTACACAGTAGAAATGAGTTACATTGCACTGTACAAGTATTAGATGAAATGATCATATTACAAAAATCAGAACTAAGAACAGTTATGGATTAAACCAAACCCCCTCAAAATATATAAAAGAGATAGCCTAACCCCTAACTTACTTATAGGTAAGTGAAAGAAACAGCACAGAACAAATCTCTCTTAAAGGCACAATATCATCACAGAACAGGGTCACCCTGTCTCCACTTTTAAATTTCTTGTTCATTTGGTACGTCTATAATTGGTTTCTTTCGACAAATTTCTGCATCCACTCAATGCTATTTTTCTTTAGTGAACATCTCTTCCTGAGACCCTTAAACAAATTACTAAATCAACTCGAAGTAGAGAGAGACCTTTTCAGTCTGAAGAAGTGTCTTTCAGTTCAAAACATTAACTCTGCTTTCTCTCTCCACAGATGTTGCCAGACCTGCTGAGTTTCCCCAGCAATTTATTTCATTGTTTCACTCAAAGTAGCCCTGAACGAGGGTTCTTACAATTCTTTTTCTGTCACCTTCCGTGTCTGGAGCATTTGTCTTTCCAACTTTTAATCTTTTGCAGTTTAGTTTGAAGATTGCGAAGATAACAGTACCTTTGGTTCCATCTGATTAAAACTTTGCACACTACCCAATGCTTCAGAATGTTTCTGTCTTTCTGTGTTACTGAACTCTTCTTACTAGACAACCGTGATTTTTTTCTATATTTTCTCTAATGCCTCGAAAGTTTCAATACCTCCTTAAACTGTGTAAAGAAACTCCAGCCAACCCTGCACCATTCAGAACAATTCAATGTGAAAGTATAAATTTTTTCCCACCCTCTTGTAAAGCACACATTCTATAAAAATACAAATCAAACTTAAATTTAAACATTGTTCTGCCATTTTTGACCCTGGGTTCCCAAATAATAACAGAATAATATAATGAATCTTGATCACTGCATGTGATGATGAATGAATTAGATTTCACTCAGAAAGTGCTGAGAATTATGAATATACTACTGGAAATGGTGCAGCGGTAATCACAGCACAATTATGTAATTATAATATAATATTTATCATATAGCATAATTATAACTCCCCTCCTGACTCCTCAAAGTTTGTTCACCATCTACAAGGCACAAGTCAGGAGTGTGATGGAATACTCTCCACTTGCCTGGATGGGTGCAGCTCCAACAACACACAAGAAGCTTGACACCATCCAGGACAATGTAATCCCCTTGATTGGCACCACATCCACAAACATCCACTCCCTCCACCACCAGTGCTCAGTAGCAGCAGTGTGTACCATCTACAAGATGCACTACAGAAATTCACCAATGATCCTCATACAGCACCTTCCAAGCCCACAACCATTTCCATCCAGAAGGACCAGGGCCAAAGGTTCAAGGGAACACTGACACCTGCAACTTCCCCTCCGAGATGCTCACCATCCTGATTTGGAAATATATTATCTTTCCTTCACTGTCACTGCGTCAAAATCCTGGAAATCCCCCCCATTGTGAGTCAACCCACAGCAGGTGGACTGCAGCTGTTCAAGAAGGTAGCTTGCCACCAAGGGCAACTAGGGATGGGCAATAAATGCTGGCTCAGTCAGCAATGCCCAAATTCCACAAGTGAATAAAAATAAGAGAAGATGGAAAAAAAAATGAGTAGAATTTTGTAAAATTTGAGTCTCAAATACCAGAAGCATATGTTGCGACAATATTTTATAAGTCTATACATTTCACTCAGAAGAGAATCATGGAAGCAATTCCTTCCACTTCCAGGAAATGTTAAGGAAATGGGAATTGGGAGCAATCTGTATTTTGTTTCAGATGGGTGGGGTTCCTATTGGAACCAATTTGATGGGAGTGCTGCCGGTGGTGGTACACAGGAACAGGAGCTGGCCACTCAGCCTTTTCAGCTCTTCTACCCCACTAGTTGATTGGCCACTTATTTCCCTAAGGTAAAAACAATGACTGCAGATGCTGGAAACTAGATTCTGGATTAGTGGTGCTGGAAGAGCACAGTAGTTCAGGCAGCATCCAAGTAGCTTCAAAATCGACGTTTCGGTTCCTGATGAAGGGCTTTTGCCCGAAACGTCGATTTCGAAGCTACTTGGATGCTGCCTGAACTGCTGTGCTCTTCCAGCACCACTAATCCAGACACTTGTTTCCCTAAGCCAACACAAATGTGTTGGTGGATTCATAATTTGGTCTCGATGAGTTCAAACATCGGTTACCCAGTTACCTGTCAATGAAGCAATGGGCAGCAGAAACAACCCAACAAGAGAATATAAGGGATCCAGTGCAAAAGTTTCTTCCGATGTATATGGCAGCAAGCCAGGGGTGGGAGCCAGGCAAGGCTGAGGAGCCTCCAACAATCCTTGGTTTTGGGCCCTTCTGAGCCTGTTTCCCACATGAGGGTGATTGTTGAGGAAATATCGACACTGTAAACCTTGCAATAGGAGGAATTCTCTTCGACCAGAAACCTGAAAGGCATTGGGACAACATAGAATGAGACAAAAACAAACATGTCACTATTTGTATACATGGACATATGAGAATGTGTGGCTTAGGAGCTGGAGTTGGCCACTCAGTCCCTCAAGCCTGCTCCACCATTCATTAAAATCATGGCTGCCTTATTACATCACATACTTGCCTATCCCTAATAACCTTTCACACTCTTCTATCCTTTTATTCCATTTGTTCGTGGGGTATGGACATCACTGGCTAGGCCAGCATTAATTGTCTCACCCTTATTGCCCCAGAAGGCAGTCAAGAATCGACCACATTCCTGTGGGTCTGGAGTCACTTGTAGGTCTGACCAGGTAAGGATGGCAGATTTTCTTCCCTAAAGGACATTAATGAAGCAGATGGGTTTTTGTGACTACCAATGTTCAAGACAAATAGCCAAGGTCTTTTCCCTGGGGTGGGGGAATCCAAAACTAGAGGACATAGGTTTAAGGTGAGAAGGGAAAGATTTAAAAGGGACCTAAGGGGCAACCTTTTCATGCAGAGGGTGGTGCATGTATGGAACAAGTTCCCAGAGGAAGTAATGGAGGCTGCTTTAACTACAACATTTAAAAGGCATCTGGATGGGTTTATGAATAGGAAGGGTTTAGAGGGATATGGGTCAAATGCTGGCAAATGGGACTAAGATCAGATTGGGATGTCTGGTCAGTGTGGACAAGTTGGACAGAAGGGTCTGTTTCCATGCGAAGTAACTCTATGGCTCTTTAACAGCTGTGAGCAGATGTAGGCACCACAACTTAACAAAGTTATACTGACTTTAGAGGAAGTTATAAGGAAACTTTATATATATTAGACCTGTTTTCTCCAGAATTTAGAATGTGATCTGATCAAAGTCTTCAAGATATTAACAGGAAAAGACAAAACAAGGATGTTTCAGAGAGGGTACAGAATGTTCTCACGGGGGAGAGGGACCAGCAAGAGGTCATTGTCCACATTGGAACCAACGATATAGGAAAGGAAAAGATTGAGACTCTGAAGGGAGATTATAGAGAGTTAGGCAGAAATTTAAAAAGGAGGTCCTCGAGAGTAGTAATATCTGGATTACTCCCTGTGCTGCCAGCTAGTGAGGGCAGGAATAGGAGGATAGAGCAGATGAATGCATGGCTGAGGAGCTGGTGTATGGGAGAAGGATTCACAATTTTGGATCATTGAAATCTCTTTTGGGGTAGAAGTGACCTGTACAAGAAGGATGGATTGCACCTAAATTGGAAGGGGACTAATATACCTGAAGGGAAATTTGCTAAAGCTGCTTGGGAGGATTTAAACTAGCAAGGTGGGGGGTTGGGACCCAGGGAGATAGTGAGGAAAGAGATCAATCTGAGACTGGTACAGTTGAGAACAGAAGAGAGTCAAACAGTCAGGGCAGGCAGGGACAAGGTAGGACTAATAAATTAAACTGCATTTATTTCAATCGAAGGAGCCTGACAGGGAAGGCAGATGAACTCAGGGCATGGTAGGAACATGGGACTGGGATATCTTAGCAATTACAGAAACATGGCTCAGGGATGGGCAGGACTAGCAGCTTAATGTTCCAGGATACAAATGCTACAGTAAGGATAGAAAGGGAGGCAAGAGAGGAGGGGGAGTGGCATTTTTGATAAGGGATAGCATTACAGCTGTGCTGATGGAGGATATTCCTGGGAATACATCCAGGAAAGTTACTTGCGTGGAACTGAGAAATAAGAAAGGGATGATCACCTTATTGGGATTGTATTACAGACGTCCTAAAATAGTCAGAGGGAAATTGAGAAACAAACTTGTAAGGAGATCTCAGTTATCTGTAAGAATAATAGGGTAGTTATGGGAGGGGATTTTAACTTTCCAAACATAGATTGGGACTGCCATAGTGTTAAGGGTTTAGATGGAGAGGAATTTGTTAAGTGTATACAAGACAATTTTCTGATTCAGTATGTGGATGTACCTACTAGAGAAGGTGCAAAACTTGGCCTACTCTTGGGAAATAAGGCAGAGCAGGTGACTGAGGTGTCAGTGGGGGAGCACTTTGGGGCCAGCGACCATAATTCTATTAGATTTAAAATAATGATGGAAAAGGATAGGCCAGATCTAAAAGTTGTAGTTCTAAATTGGAGAAAGGCCAATGTTGATGGTATTAGGCAAGAACTTTCAAAAGCTGATTGGGGGCAGATGTTCGCAGGTAAAGGGATGGCTGGAAAATGGGAAGCCTTCAGGAATGAGATAACGAGAATCCAGAGAGAAAGTATATTCCTGTCAGGGTGAAAGGAAAGGCTGGTAGATATAGGGAATGCTGGATGACTAAAGAAATTGAGGGTCTAGATTAGAGTGGTGCTGGAAAACCACAGCAGGTCAGGCAGCATCCGAGGAGCAAGAAATCGACATTCCGGGCAAAAGCCCTTTATCAGGAATAGACGCAGGGCGCCTGCAGAGTGAAGAGATAAATGAGAGGGGGGTGGGGGTGGGGATAAAGTAGCATAAAGTACAATAGGTGAATGGTGGTGGGATGGAGGTGATAGGTCAAAGAGGAGGGTGGGGGAAGGTAGCAAAGAGTACAATGGGTGAATGGGGGTGGGGATGGAGGTGATAGGTCAGAGAGGGTGGAGTGGATAGGTGGAAAGGAAGATAGGCGGGTAGGACAGGACATGAGGGCGGTGCTGAGCTAGAAGGGGAACTGGGGTGAGGTGGGGGAAGGGGAAATGTGGAAACTGGTGAAGTCCACATTGATGCCCTGGTGTTGAAGTGTTCCGAGGCAGAAGATGAGGCGTTCTTCCTTCAGGCGTCTGGTGGTGAGGGAGCAGCGGTGGAGGAGGCCCAGGACCTGTATGTCCTCGGCAGAGTGGGAGGGGGAGTTGAAATGTTGGGCCACAGGGCGGTGGGATTGATTGGTGCGGGTGTCCCGGAGATGTTCCCTAAAGCGCTCTATCAGGAGGTGCCCAGTCTCCACAATGTAGAGGAGTCCACATTGGGAGCAACGGATACAATAAATGATATTGGTGGATGTGCAGGTAAAACTTTGATGGATGTGGAAGGCTCCTTTAGGGCCTTGGATAGAGGTGAGGGAGGAGGTGTGGGCGCAGGTTTTGCAATTCCTGCGGTGGCAGGGGAAGGTGCCAGGATGGGAGGGTGGGTTGTTGGGGGGCGTGGACTTGACCAGGTAATCACAGAGGGAATGGTCTTTGTGGAAGGCGGAAATGGGTGGGGAGGGAAATATATCCCTGGCGGTGGGATCCGTTTGGAGGTGGCACCACCAGGGATATATTTCCCTCCCCACCCATTTCCGCTTTCCACAAAGACCATTTCCCTCCGTGATTACCTGGTCAAGTCCACGCCCCCCAACAACCCACCCTCCCATCCTGGCACCTTCCCCTGCCACCGCAGGAATTGCAAAACCTGCGCCCACACCTCCTCCCTCACCTCCATCTAAGGCCCCAAAGGAGCTTTCCACATCCATCAAAGTTTTACCTGCACATCCTCCAATACCATTTATTGTATCCATTGCTCCCGATGCGGTCTCCTCTACATTGGGGAGACTGGGCGCCTCCCAGCGGAGCACTTCAGGGAACATCTCCGGGACACCCGCACCAATCAACCCCACTGCCCCGTGGCCCAACATTTCAACTCCCCCTCCCACTCTACCGAGGACATGCAGGTCTTAGGCTTCCCCCACCGCCGCTCCCTCACCACCCGCCGCCTGGAGGAAGAACGCCTCATCTTCCGCCTCAGAACACTTCAACCCCAAGGCATCAATGTGGACTTCACCAGTTTCCTCATTTCCCCTTCCCCCACCTCACCCCAGCTCCAACGTTCCAGCTCAGCACTGTCCCCATGACCTGTCCTACCTGCCTATCTTCCTTTCCACCCTCCTCTCTGACCTATCACTTCCATCCCCGCCCCCGTTCACCTATTGTACTCTATGCTACTTTATCCCCACCCCCACCACCCTCTCATTTATCTCTCCACTCTGCAGGTACCCTGCCTCCATTCCTGATGAAAGGCTTTTGCCCAAAACATCAATTTTCCTGCTCCTCGGATGCTGCCTGAACTGCTGTGCTTTTCCAGCACCACTCTAATCTGGACTCTGGTTTCCAGCATCTGCAGTCCTTGTTTTTACCTAAAGAAATTGAGAGTTTGGTTAAGAAAAAGAAGGAAGCATATGTAAGATATAGACGGGATAGATCGAGTGAATCCTTAGAAGAGTATACAGGAAGTAGGCGTATACTTAATAGGGAAATCAGGAGGGCAAAAAGGGGACATGAGATAACTTTGGCAAATAGAATTAAAGAGAATCCAAAGAGTTTTTACAAATACATTCAGGACAAAAGGGTAACTAGAGAGAGAATAGAACCCCTCAAAGATCAGCAAGGCGGCCTTTGTGTGGAGCTGCAGAAAATGGGGGAGATACTAAATGAGGATTTTGCATCAGTATTTACTGTGGAAAAGGATATGGAAGATATAGACTGTAGGGAAATAGATGGTGACATCTTGCAAAATGTCCAGATTTCTGAGGAGGAAGTGCTGGTAAAGGTGGATAAATCCCCAGGACCTAATCAAGTGTAGCCTAGAACTCTGTGGGAAGCTAGAGAAGTGATTGCTGGGCCTCTTGCTGAGATATTTGTATCATTGATAGTCACAGGTGAGGTGCCGGAAGACTGGAGGTTGGCTAACGTGGTGCCACTGTTTAAGAAGGGTGTAAGGACAAGCCAGTGAACTATAGACCAGTGAGCCGGCGTCGGTGGTGGGCAAGTTGTTGGAGGGAATCCTGAGGGACAGGATGTACATGGATTTGGAAAGGCAAGGACTGATTAGGGATAGTCAACATGGCGTTGTGCGTGGGAAATCATGCCTTTTGAGGAAGTAACAAAGAGGATTAATGAGGGCAGAGCAGTAGATGTGATCTACATGGACTTCAGTAAGGCTTTCGACAAGGTTCCCCTTGGGAGACTGATGAGCAAGGTTAGATCTCACGGAATACAGGGAAAACTAGTCATTTGGATACAGAACTGGCTCAAAGGTAGAAGACAGAGGGTGGTGGTGGAGGGTTGTTCTTCAGGCTGAAGGCCTGTGACCAGTGGAGTGCCACAAGGATTGGTGCTGGTCATAAGAGGTACAGTTAGTAAGTTTGTAGATGACACCAAAATTGGAGGTGTAGTGGACAGCGAAGAGGGTTACCTCAGATTACAACAGCATCTGACCAGATGGGCCAATGGGCTGAGAAGTGGCAGGTGGAGTTTAATGCGAGGTGTTGTATTTTGGGAATGCAAATCTTAACAGGACTTATACACTAAATGGTAAGTTCCTAGGGAGTGTTGCTGAACAAAGAGACCTTGGACTGCAGGTTCATAGCTCCTTGAAAGTGGAGTCACAGGTAGATAGGATAGTGAAGAAGGCCTTTGGTATGCTTTCCTTTATTGGTCAGAGTATTGAGTACAGGAGTTGGGAGGTCATGTTGCGGCTGCACAGGACATTGGTTAGGCCACTGTTGGAATATTGTGTGGAATTCGGAAAGATGTTGTGAAACTTGAAAGGGTTCAGAAAAGATTTACAAGGATGTTGCCAGGGTTGGAGGATTTGAGCTATAGGAAGAGGTTGAACAGGCTGGGGCCGTTTTCCCTGGAGCGTCAGACGCTGAGGGTTGACCTTATAGAGGTGTACAAACTAATGAGGGGCATGGATAAGGTAAATAGGCAAAGTCTTTTCCCTGGGGTCGGGGAGTTCAGAGCTAGAGGGCATAGGTTTAGGGTGAGAGGGGATAAAAAAGAAACCTATGGGGCAACTTTTTCACGTGGTACGTGTATGGAATGAGCTGCCAGAGGAAGTGGTGGAGGCTGGAACAATTGCAACATTTAAGAGGCATTTGGATGGGTAGATGAATAGGAAGGATTTGGAGGGATATGGGCCGGGTGCTGGCAGGTGGGACTAGATTGGGTTGAGATATCTGGCCGCATGGACAGGTTGGACTGAAGGGTCTGTTTCCATGCTGTACATGTCTATGACTCTATGACTTAAATAGAAAAAGATATTTTTAAAAAAACAATAAACTATGCATGCTGGAAATCAGAAACAAAATCAGAAATGTCTGGAAAATCTTAACAGGTCTGGCAGCATCTGTGGAGAGAAAGTAGAGTTAACGTTTCAGGTGAAATGACCCTTCTTCAGTTCTGGATACAATTCCCTTGCAATCTCTCAGGTCACTTGAGAGGTCAGAGATAAAGAGTTTATTACCTCACAAACAAAAGGCTACGTTTTGCAATGGAATGTTGCCTTATAACAGGACTGGGAATGTCAGAGTAGATTAGATGTTAATGTCTCCTGAGTAGACTTTACGCTGTATGTGCTTATCAAGAGTTGTGGGAACAGTGTGGGTGAAAGGTGGAATTGGATTATAGACAAATTGGTGAAGTGGGCAGACAAATAGCCACTTTCGAAATTTAATTGGAGAGGAACACGAAGTAATTCATAGTGGAAGGAAGAATGCAGGAGATTGGAATAACCCATATAAGGCTCATGGGGAATCACTGATTGGTCTCCCTGCGGAGCTCGTTGAGTATGGGTTCCCTTGATAACAGGCAATGACCTGCCTATTGGAACGCATCACCTGAGCCCTTTCGAAACAGCACTGCTGCTTTATATCCAGGCAGGATATTTTGTTCCCACTTAAGGAAGAGTTCATTATTGTCTACGACCATACTAGACTAAAAATACCTGATCTCAAAGCTAAGCAGACTCAGGTCTGGTTAGTACTTGGATGGGAGATCATCTGGGAGTACCAGATGCAAAGAAATATGAGGGTCCTCCTGTGGAACAGTCCTAGTCCACAGACTAGGAGGTCCAGGTTGAAGTCCTACCTGCTCCAGAGCTGTGGGACAACATCTCTGAACAGGTTGATTTGGGAAAAACAAGTTAAATGAAAAATAAATAAAGCAGACCATTCTACAGGGGATACAGTGCTTTATTTCCCCCTCCAACTCCATCTGGATTTAGTCCCTTCCCTCTCTCCCTGCTTCCCCCTCACAATTGAAGGTTTGCTTTGCCATTAATGGGCTTTGCTTGTAAATATTTGATTGGCTACATGGATGATTACTGGTTGTGGTTAGTTGTTTACAAAGGGAAAACAGTCACAGTAATTTTGGTGATAGGAAGGTCACTCTGCTGTGAGTGATAACACTGCTGTGTAGAAACAAAAAGGAACTGGCTAATCTGACTGTTTATTTCATAGAATCCCTACAGAGTGGAAACAGGCCATTTGGCCCAACAAGTCCACACAGACGATTCAAAGAGTATCCTACCCAAACCCATTCCCCTACCCTATTACTTTACATCTCCCCAAATGGTACATCTAACCTACACATCCCTGAACACCATGGCCAGTTCACCTAACCCGCACATCTTTGGACTGTGGGAGGAAACTGGAGCAGCTGGAGGAACCCATGCAGACATGGGGAGAATGTGTAAACTCCACACAGGCAGTCACCCAAGGCTGGAATAGAAGTGAATGGCTGCTCTCTTGTCCAATTAGCACCCTAGAATCCCTACAGTGTGGAAACTGGTCCTTCGGCCCAAAAGGTCCATTCCAACCCTCTGAAGAGCAACCCACCCAGAACCATTCCCCTGCTACTCTACATTCACCCAGACTAATGCACCTAACCTACACATCTCTGAACACAATAGGCAATTTAGCATGGCCAATTCGCCTAACCTGCACATCTTTGGATTATGGGAGGAAACCAGAGGAAACCCTCACAGACACAGGGAGAATGTGTCAACTCCACACAGACAGTCACGCAAGGCTGGAATTGAACCTGGGCCCCTGGTGCTGTGAGGCAACAGTGGCAACCACTGAGCCATCCGAATTGAAATGTGACTGCTTCAGGGATCAACTGAATCCTGAAAGAGTCTGAAGAGCTCTGAGGAAGGGTCATTGGACCAGAGAAGTTAATTCTGCTTTCTCTCCACAGATGCTGCCAGACCTGCTGAAATTTTCCAGTAATTTCTGTTTTTGTTTCTGATTTCCAGTATTCGAAGTTCTTTCATTTGTTTTATTCAACTGAGTCTGACCAGGTTCTTATGCCAATTTGTCCCACGTCTGTAATAGGTTCCCAATGACAGATAGCTCATGGGGAATTGTCCTGTCCTTGGTGATGCTGGTTGAGGGATTAAAACTGCCCGTGATCTCGTGGTGAATGGACCCAAAGTCTTCAAGTGGATTTTGTGGAATCTGTTGATCATCCAACTGAGGTGGCCAGGCTGACATTGGCTTTGTTGAAATGGGGGAAAGATTGAGAAAAGGGCAATGTTGTGAATAGGTAAAAGGTAAATACAGATCCCTCACTCATTGATATGAGATACTCACTCATTGTACCACACTTTGGGATATTGCAATGCTCCCAGGACACATGGTTGTCTAACATTATGTAGCACCAGGGTTTTTCATCACCATCCGGATTTCTGCAACAGATAATGGGATCGTGAATCCCCCTGTTCTGTACTCTGTGTTTCACTGACCCCACAACAAGCCAAAATACAAGTGAAATACACAAGGTGTGCCCAACGGAAGAGTGTGCTGGGCCACACCCTGACCAACTCAAAGTACTTGACAGGGTACCTTTGAAGAGCAGTCACTGTGATAAAGTAACAATCAAGGCAGCCAATTTGTGTACACAGCAAGATCCCACAAACACCAATGTGATAAAGACCGAGTGAACTGTTTTCAATGATATTGGCTGAGAGTTAAAAATAGGCCAAGGTACCTCCACTGCTCTCTTCCAACTATGACCTGAGAACTTGTGTGCTCACTTGAAACGGTACATACCACCCTCTGTTTAATCAGCCCATCCAATCCAAAAGCCTATGGATTAAATATCCACCGATACTACGCTGCTCAAAACATTTGCTTTGTCCTGTGTTTGACTGGAGTTGTTCATCTGTTGAAAGCAGAACCCTGACAAGTCTCTGCTGATCAGTGGCAAATGGAATTCCGTCCAGACAAATGTGAGGTGATCCACTTGGCAGGACAAACTAGGCAAGGGAATACATGATGAACAGTCGCACCCTGGGAACACTGAGGATCAGAGGGCCTTGTTGTTTATGTATAATGATCTCTTAAGGGAGCAAAACAGGTCGATAAAGTGGTTAAGAAGGCTTTTATTAGCCAAGGCATAGAGTTTAAGAGCAAGAAGGTGATGCTGTAAGTGTGTAAAACGTTTGTTAGGCTGCAGTTCAAGTATTGTGTGATTTTCTGGAATCCACATCATAGGAGAGATGTGATTACATTGGAGAGGGTGCAGAGGACACTTACCACAAAATAGAACAAAGAATAAAGGACAGTACAGCACAGGAACAGGCCCTTCGGCCCTCCAAGCCTGTGTTGACACATTTTGTCCTTCCATACTAGAACTATCTTCATTTATAGGATCCGTATCCCTCTATTCCCTTCCTATTCCTGTATTCATCTAGGTGCTTCTTGAATGCTGCTATTGTGTCTGCTTCCACCACCTCCTCTGGCAGCACGTTCCACCCTTTGTGTGAAAAATTTGCCACACACATCTCTTTCAAACTTGACACGCCCCACACCTTGAACCTGTGTCCCCGAATAACCCTGGCAAAACGCCTCATACTTTCCACTCTATCCATGCCATTCACAACCTTATAAACTTCTATCAGGTCACCCCTCAATCTCTTGTGCCCCAGTGAAAACAAATCCAGTCCTTCCAACCTTTCTTCATAGCTAAAATCCCTGGTAAACATTTTCTGTACCCTCTCCAAACTGTCCTTCTGGTAATGCAGTGACCAGAACTATAAGCAATATTCCAAGTGTCTTACCTCTTCCCGCCACTCTTTACCCATAGCCTAGAAATTGGTGTTCTTTCCAGTATTTATCCAATTCCTTTTTGAAAGTTGCCACTGAACCTGCGTTGGTATTTCGCTTCCTACCTGCAGTAGGAGTGGTCACCTAGGCCCAACTGGAGAGCTCCTTCCAGGCTACTAATGTTCAACTGATCATGCAGGAAGTCCTCATTCCAGGGTAAGCATTCAATACCCAAGGCACTCTCATCTTCAGGACCTTTATAAGACATCCCATTGCCCTCATAGCAGGTAGCATTCTTGTCTAAGAGAAATTAAAAAACTGTTAGACAATAAGACTAATGTCAAGATTGGGCAAGTCTTTGGGGCTGGAACAGAGGTCAAAGGTTGTGTAAGAACTTTGAGTTGACTCTTGAGTCTCTGCCCATGGTCAGGTTAGTGAAGGGGTTTGGGAGGGTGAAATTTAATCAGGCAGGAGAATGGGGAATGACGATCTCAGCAACTCTCTATCTCCACCCTGTTTACATTGAGTGGCAAGGCTCCAGGATAGCCCCACTGCGAACTGAAGCCCTTATGTGGACAATTAATGTCCTCACCAAGCTGGTGGAATTTAAGTTCAATGACGAAAACCCATTAAAGAAAGATAGTCTCAATAATGCTGCCTGTGAAACGACCATCGATTGTCTCGTACCCGGTCACCAGACTTCACAGAATCAGAAAGGTGTTACAGTACAGAGAGAGGCCATTTGGCCCATAGTGCCTGCATTGTTCTATCCCCTCGTACCAATCTCCTGTCTTTTCCCCATCTTCTTGTGCACCATTTCTATCCAAATAACTATCCAATGCCCCTCTTGAATGGTTCAATTGAACCTGATCCCACCACATTGCCAGGCAGTGCATTCGACACCCTGAGTACTTGCTGAGGGAGAAACCAATTCTCATGTCACTGTTGTTTCATTTGCACATCAATATAAATCAGTGCCCTCTCATTCTTGCTCTGTTTACAAGTGAGAACAGCTTCTCCATAACTACTTTATGCAGCCTCATCATGATTTTGGAAACCTTGATCAAATCTCCTCTTACCTTCTACTTTCCAAGGAGAAATGTCAAAATCTATCCTCATCACTGAATTCTCTCATACCTGGAAACACTCTTGTAAATCACTTCCACACCCTCTCCAATGTAATCCACATCTTTTCTATAATGTGGCGCCCTGAACTAGTTGCAATAGCCCAGCTGAGATCGAACTAGTGTCTCATACAAGGTCAACATCTCCTCCTTGCTCTTGTACTCTAAGCCCCTATTAACAAAGCCAAGAACACCGTATTAGCTGCTCTCTCCACCTGTCCTGCCACCTTCAATGAGCTGTGCATCTATACACCCAGTTCCCTCTGCTCCTGCAGCCCCTTTAGTACCCATTTTTCGACATTCCTCCCAAAGTGTCACCTCACACTTCTCCACATTGAGCCTCACCTGCCACCTATCTGCCCACTTCTCCAACCTGTCAATGTCCTTTTGGGGTTCCACACTGTTCTCCTCACAGTTTACAATTCTTCCAAATCTTGTGACATCTGCAAACTTTGAATTGTCCCCTGCACACCAAGGTAGAGATGATTAATATATTTCAGGAAAGTTACATATCACAAATTACATATCTAACTTTACCAGTTTGGATGGAAGGGCACAGATCCGAATGATTAGCTCTTGTTTCTCTCTCCACAGACACTGCCATAATGAAACAGGTAGTCCATTTGATTGGCACCCTGTCCAACACCTTAGGTGTCCACTCCCTCCACCATTGACACTCAGTAGCAGCAGTCTGTACCATCCACAAGATGCACTGCAGAAATTCACCAAGGCTCCTTAGACAGCACCTTTCAAATCCACAACCACTTCCATCTAGAAGGTCAAGAGCACATGGGAACATTAAGTACCCCTCCAAGCCTCTCGCCACCCAGGATAAAATCCTGGAATTCTCTCCCTAACAGCACTGTGGTCTACCTGCAGTATATGGACTGCAGTGGTTCAAGAAGGCAGCTCACCACCACCTTCTCAAGGGCAACTAGGGACGGGCAATAAATTCTGGCCCAACCAGTGGTGAGCTAGGGAGGGGCTTAGTGAGTGGAATGGTGAGGGAGGCAGGAAGAGGGAAGTGGAGGGGAAGGCAGAAACGGGGATAAAGAGGATAAGTGAGAGGTGTATTGAGGGGAATGGCGAGGCAGTAATTGGGAAATGACCGAACAAGGAAGGGAGGAGGCAAGGGGGTAATGAGAGGAACAGTTGGCAGGAAAAGGTTGAAATGAGCAGTCAGGAGGGCAGTGAATAGCGAGTGTTGAACAAATGATAGGCACACAACAATTGAAGTAGACAGACTGGTTCCTGGGTTCCAGTTCCATCTGTCTGATGCAGTGGCACTGACTTCCTAGTGCAATGTAGAGGGCAGCAGGAGGTAACATACTCAAGTAAAGCACTTGTCCATTGGAAGAGCTTACCAATATCACAGTATTTCCCCGCAAAGCCAGCCCGGCACTGGCAGATAATCTCCTCTGCATCCTGGACTGCTCGGCACTGACCATCATGGAGGCACTGGTTAACCCTGCACTCTGAACACGAATTGGTGAGAAAACACATGGCTGTCAGCACATTCCCCAAGACACTGACAATAACCGATTCAGCCGGCAAAGGCTAGGTTTTACCAGGTTCAGAGTTTTCATTTGTTGTGGGGAGGTTGTGAGGAGGGGGATAGTGTGGTGGTGGGGTGGGGGCCTGGGTAAGGCTTAAGGGATCCTTCTGACATTGCAAAGCAATTAGGAGAGAGACTAGTTTAGGCATACACTTGCCATACAGAACATCTAACTCACCAAATCTGAACAGTCGAAGCTGCTGCTTAGTTTATTGGTCCACTTATAAAAAAAGAACCTACATTTATATAGCACCTTTCGCAACCTCATAAGACATTGAAACTGGAGTAGACTGTTTGGCCTCTCAAGCCTACTTTTAATCATGTAGTCCCTACAGTGTGGAAGCAGGCCATTTGGCCCATCTAATCCACACCAACCCTCGGATGAGCATCCCACCTAAACCAACCACCCTTACCCTATGACCTTGCATTTCCTATGAATCCACTTAGTCTGCACATCCCTGGACTCAATAAGCAATTTAGCATGGCCAATCCACCTAACCTGCCCATTCTTTGGACTTTGGGAGGGAACCAGAGCATCCAGAGTAAACGCACACAGAATCGCCCAAAGCTGGGATCAAACGCGGGTCCCAGGCGTTGTGAGGCAGCAGTGTTATCTGCTAAGTTACTGTGCTGCCCTTGTTCTGTCATTCAATAGGACCAAGCCAACCTCACAGCTCTCTGTGGCATTGATTCTCAGCTCTCTGAGAGAAGAAATTCCTCCTCATCTCAGTCTTCAATTGGTGCACCGTTATTCAGAGACTAAACCCCCTGCTCCTAGGCTCTCCCAGGGGGGAAACATCCTCTCACAACAATGTCCAGACTGTCCCAAAGTGCTTTACAGCCAATAAAACACCTTCAAAATATGAACAATAATTTTTGTACATAACCATTGTTTAAAAAAAAACGAATGTATTTTAGTTTTTTCTAAAGTTTCATTCATAAAGTCAGGAAATATGGGATATAGGGAAATTTGGCTATCTGGATTTAGAATTGGTTGGCTGACAGAAGGCAGGGAGTGGGAAGTATTCTGCCTGGAGGTCAGTGTTGAGTGGGGTCCCTCAGGGCACTGTTCTTGGGCCTCTGCTCTTTGTAGATTTTATAAATGACTTGGATGAGGAGGTTGAGGGGTGGGTTAGTAAATTTGCAGATGACACAAAGGTTGGAGGTGTCGTCGATAGTACATAGGGCTACTGCAGGCTGCAGCACGACATAGACAGGATGCAGAGCTGGGCTGAAAAATGGCAGATAGAGTTCAACCTGAAGGTCGAATGCCGAATATAGGATTAAAGACAGGATTCTTGGCAGTGTGGAGGAACAGAGGGATCTTGGGATCCATGTATCTAGATCCCTCAAAGTTGCCACCCAAGTGGATAGGGTTGTTAAGAAAGCATGTGGCGTTTTGACTTTCATTAACAGAGGGGGGTCGAGTTTTTAGATTAGATTACTTACAGTGTGGAAACAGGTCCTTCGGCCCAACAAGTCCACACCGAACCGCAAGCCACCTAGACCCATTCCTCTACATTTACCCCTTCACCTAACATTACGGGCAATTTAGCATGGCTAATTCACCATGCTAAATTTGGACTGTGGGAGAAAACCGGAGCACCCGGAGGAAACCCACACAGACACGGGGAGAATGTGCAAACTCCACACAGACAGTCGCCTGAGGTGGGAATTGAACCCGTGGTGCTGTGAGGCAGCAGTGCTGACCACTGTGCTACCATGCCGCCCACAAAAGCTGCGAGGTTTTGCTGCAGCTCTACAAATCCCTGGTGACTCCACACTTGGAATATTGCGTCCAGTTCTGGTTGCCCTACAATAGGAAAGATACAGAGACTTTGGAGAGGGAGCAAAGAAGGTTTACCAGGACGCTGCCTGGACTGGAGGGCTTGCCTTATGAAGAAATGTTGAATAAGCTCAGACTTTTCTCTCTGGAGAGGAGGAAGAAGAGAGGAGACCTGATCGAGGTATTCAAGATAATGAGAGGAATAGCTAGAGACTTTTCCCCAGGGCAGGATTGACTGGTACGTGGGTCCTAGTTTGAAGATATTAGGAGGAAGGTATAAAGGAGACGTCAGAGGTAGGTTCTTTATGCAGAGAGTAGTGAATGCATGGAATGTGTTGCCAGCTGTGGTGGTGGAGGCAGAGTCACTGGGGACATTAAAGTGACTGCTGGACGTGCACATGGATAGCAGTGAGTTGAGGGGTATGTAGGTTAAGTTACTATATTTGACATTAGGATTAAACCTCGGCACAACATCGTGGGCCAAAGGGCCTGTTCTGTGCTGTACTTTTCTATATGTTCTAAAGTATATTTGGAGTGTAGTCACTGTTATAATGTTGGAAAAACAACAGCAGACAAGCTCCCACCAATAACAATGTTTAATGAACAGATAATCTGTTTTCTGTGATGCTATATGTGTGATAAATATTGGCCATTATACAGAAGGCAGACTTTTCTTTTGTTTTTCAAACAGTGCCCATGGAAGCTCATCTGAGTGCATAAAGTGGACATGGATTAATCTGTTCTTCCAAACTACGGTACCTCTGTCAGTGCAGCACTCCCTCTGTACGGCGTTCCGAGTGTCAGGACTGAGTAGGTGGACAGGTAGCTGGAGCATTAATGTATGTATCCCAATAAATAGTTTTACATAGAGTCATAGAGATGTACAGCATGGAAACAGACTCTTCGGTCCAACCCGTCCATGCCAACCAGATATCCCAACCCAATCTAGTTACATCTGCCAGCACCTGGCCCATATCCCTCCAAACCCTTCCTATTCATATACCCATCCAAATGCATCTTAAATTTTGCAATTGTACCAGCATCCACCAAATCCTCCGGCAGCTTATTCCATACCTATACCACCCTCTGTGTGAAAAAGTTGCTTCTTAGGTCTCTTTTATGTCTTTCCCCTCTCACCCTAAACTTATGCCCTCTAGTTCTGGACTCCCTGACCCCAGGGAAAAGACTTTGCCTATTTATCCTATCCATGCCCCTCATAATTTTGTAAACCTCAAAAAGGTCACCCCTCAGCCTCCGACACTCCAGGGAAAACAGCCTCAGCCTGTTCAGCCTCTCCCTATAGCTCAAATCCTCCAACCCTGGAAACATCCTTGTAAATCTTTTCTGAACTCTTTCAAGTTTCACAACATCTTTCCAATAAGAATGAGACTAGAATTACACGCAATATTTCAACAGTGGCCTAACCAATGTCCTGTACAGCCGCAATATGACCTCCCAACTCCTGTACTCAATACTCTAACCAATAAAGGAAAGTATACCAAATGCCTTCTTCACTATCCTATCTACCTGTGACTCTACTTTCAAGGAGCTATGAACCTGCACTCCAAGGTCTCTTTGTTCAGCAACACTCCCTACGGCCTTACCATTAAGTGGATAAAATACTGTTATTTGACAAAAAAATTGTGAATACTGTATCAGGAGGCAATGGCTTAGTGCTAGACTATTGATAAACGCCACAATCAACTATCCTTTGTATCTATACACACAGACAACGAGGATCACACTGGGACAGCACAACAACAATAAGACAAGCTTGAAGACAGCCAGAGAATTCCTAAAAGCCTAGCACTCATCCACGGACTCCATCAATAACCACGTTGGCCTAGACCCAATGTACCGACCACTTCAATGACCTACTGGGAAACAGTGGGGAATGAAACCAAATAAATTCCAACCGACACAGAACAGCAGTGCTTCACAGGAGGCTCCACAGCACTGAGGATGTCATCTAGGCAGGGGACAAAATGTCTGCAAATCAACTTCCCAGCTCCTACAACCAGAACCCGAGCTACAAATCTTCACACAAAACCTTGAAGACTATTGATCCTGAGACCCAGGGAATGTTCTGGACCCTGCTTCAACTCCTACCATGGCTGATAAATTTAAATTCAATAAAAAAAAGGGAATTAAAAATCTGACGATGAATTGATTGTTGGGGATAAACCCCTCTGGCTCACTAACATTCACCTTATCTGGTCTGGCTTATACGTGCCTCCAGACCCACAACAATGTGGCTGAGTCTTAAGTGCCCTCTGTGCAATTAGGAATGGATTCCCATGTTCGACAAATAATTTTTTTAAAAAAGGATTCTGGAAATCTGAAACAAACACAGAGAGTTCAGCATCCGTGGAGAAAGAAACAGAGTTAATGTTTCAAGTCTCATCTGAAGATAAATCACATCAGATCCTGAAGGTTTACTCTGACTTCTCTCCGCAGATGTTGCCAGACTTACTGAGTTCTCCAGCATTCTATGCATCAGTTTCAGTTTTACATCTAGCCCCTGGTCAAAGCGAATGAGGCGGATCATTTGTATTTTAGATTTTGAAGTGAGGAATATCGGACTCAGGAGCAGGAGTAGGCCATTTGCCTCTTTGAACATGCTCCACCATTCAATAAGACCATGGCTGATTTTGGTTTGGTCTCAGCTCCACTAACCTGCCTTTCCCACCCCCACTGCATAATCCTTGACTGCGTTTCGACTAAGAATATATCTAACCCAGCCTTGAATAATTCTATAGCCCCAGCCTCCACTATTTTGTAGGGAAGACAATTTCGCAGACAAGGGACCTTAGGAGAAAGTTCGCTTCATCGCCATCATGGAAGGGATATCTCTTATTGTTAAAATTGTATCCCTAGATTTAGACTTCCTCACAAGAGGAAACGTTCCTGGCATCCATGCTTCCCATTCCCCATGTGTTAGTGAAGCAGTGGTGAGTGTTGTTCAGGACACTGGGAGAGCTGAAGAGCTCAAGAACAATGAAGGGCTTTTGCCTGAAACGTCGATTTTCCTGCTCCTCGGATGCTGCCTGACCTCTTGTGCTTTTCCAGCACCACTCTGATCCAAACTAAACTAGCCCTACCTGCCTGCTCCTAGCCCATATCCCTCCAAACTTTTCTATTCATGTACTTATATAAGTGTCTTTTAGATATTGTAACTGTGTCTGCATCCACCAATTCCTCTGCAAGCCCATTCAAACCACTCACTGTGTAAAAAAAAACCTGCCCCCATGTCATTTTTAAATCTTTCTCCTCTCACCTTAAAAATATGGCCTCTAGTCTTGAACTCCCCCACTTTAGAGAAAAGGCACCAAATATTTACATCATCTATTCCCCTCATGATTTCATAAACCTCCATATGGTCACCCCTCACCCTCCTACATTCCAACAAAAAAATGTCCCAGCCTATCCAGCCTTTCTTCATAACTCAAACCTTCCACACCTGGCAACATCCTGCTAAGTCTCTTCTGAACACTCTTTAGCTTAACATAGAGTCATAGAGTTTACTGCATGGAAACAGACCCTTTGGTCCAACCCATCCATGCTGACCAGATATCCCAAACCAATCTAGTCCCACCTGCCAGCACCCGGCCCATATCCCTCCAAACCCTTCCTATACATATACCCATCCAAATGCCTCTTACATGTAGCAATTGTACCAGCCTCCACCACATCCTCTGGCAGCTCATTCCACACACGTACCACCCTCTGCGTGAAAAAAATTACCCCTTAGGTCTCTTTTATAACTTTCCCCTCTCACCCTAAATCTATGCCCTCTAGTTCTGGACTCCCCGACCCCAGGGAAAAGACTTTGTCTATTTATCCTATCCATGCCCCTCATAATTTTGTAAACCTCTATAAGGTCACCCCTCAGCTTTCGACGATCCAGAGAAAATAGCCCCAGCCTGTTCAGCCTCTCCCTGTAGCTCAGATTCTCCAACCCTGGTAAATCCTTGCAAATCTTTTCTGAATCCTTTCAAGTTTTACAACATCTTTCCGATAGGAAGGAGACCAGAATTGCACGCAATATTCCAACAGTGGTCTAAGCAATGTCCTGTACAGCCACAACATGACCTCCCAACTCCTGTACTCAATACTCTGACCAATAAAGGAAAGCACACCAAACAACTTCTTCACTATCCTATCTACCTGCGACTCCACTTTCAAGGAGCTATGAACCTGCACTCCAAGGTCTCTTTGTTCAGCAACACTCCCTAGGACCTTACCATTAAGTGTATAAGTCCTACTAAGATTTGCTTTCCTAAAATGCAGCACCTCGCATTTATCTGAATTAAACGCCATCTGCCACTTCTCAGCCCATTGGCCCATCTGGTCCAGATCCTGTTGTAATCTGAGGAAACCATCTTCGCTGTCCATTACAGCTCCAATTTTGGTGTCATCTGCAAACTTACTAACTGTACCTCTTATGCTCGCATCCAAATCATTTATGTAAATGACAAAAAGTGGAGGGCCCAGCACCGACCCTTGTGGCACTCCACTGGTCACAGGCCTCCAGTCTGAAGAACACCCCTCCACCACCCTCTGTCTTCTACCTTTGAGCCAGTTCTGTATCCAAATCGCTAGTTCTCCCTGTATTCCGTGAGATCTAACCTTGCTAATCAGTTTCCCATGGGGAACCTTGTTGAACGCCTTACTAACGCCTTAACATTATCCTTACTATATCAGAGCAACCAGAACTGGACACAGTACCCCAGAGGAGGCCTCACCAATGTCATATACAACCTTAACATGATGTTTCAACTCCTACATTCAAAGATCTGAGCAATGAGGGCAAACATGCTCAACACCTTCTTAACCACCTTGTTTATATTGGGTATGTTGTCCTTGATATTTGCACTCAAGTTCTCTGAAGTGGGACTTAAACAGACAATGCTCTGACTAAGAGGCATGATTGCTGCCCTTTGACCCAAGAAGTGAAAGATGTTTGAGTAGGATGCACCATCCATAGCTAACTGAGGAAGTTTAGGATGCCTTCAAATTGGAAGAAAAGTATACAATAATTATTTCAGAATTTCAGAAGGATGGAAAAACTTTACAAACTAGCAAAGAATTACTTCACAAAATAATGAGGGAAGAATCAGAGTATGAGAAAACAGGACAGAAATGGGAAATGAAATTATCAAGAATTGTGCTTGTGATGAAAGTTTACAAATAAATCTCCTTCTGAGGACCCCAGCATCACAGCTGCCAGTCTGCAACCAATTCACTTCATCTCACGGTGGAGCTTAATGCTACAACTGAACAATTTGAAAATCATTCTTGTAGCAGGAAGGCACAGTATTAAAGTGGGCACTTTGTCAAGAGAAAATACTAAGGAAAACAAATGCACGATCACAATGGACTAAAATAGAATATGATTATGAACAACCTATGTGTTTAATGCAAAAATGTTATTACTGTCAATGTAAAATAGAAACAGCAAAAAGAGGGAATTTTGATAGAGGGTGAAAATACTTTCTTAAAGACACAATATCATTTTCTGGAAGGAAAAGTGTGATCAAAGAGAAAATGGATAATTATTTTCGAACTTGAATTCCAAAGATGTAAATGGATTTTTGGTTTTCAATGCTAAGATGCTTTTTTGTTCCATGGTCAGAAGGTCTTTTGGAACAGTGAGCTAAAGACAGCCATTCCAAGAAATCATATGACTTAAGCTGAATGACTTAAGCTGTTCTGAGGAAGGCTCACTCGACCTAAAACGTTAACTCTGATTTCCCTCCATACGTGCTGCCAGACCCACTGAGCTTTTTCAGCAATTTCTGTTTTTGTTTCTAATTTCCAGCATCTGCAGTTCTTTCGGTTTTCATTTAGGGTTCAACAAGCTACCTGGTGAGATAACTGCTGCTTATTGTTGGCTTGAGGTTTTATGGCAAGAGCCAGATGGACATCCAGAGTGACAAGCAGGTTCAGTTCAGAAGTAATGATCCTTACCAGCAAGAAGAGCAGTTTAGTTATTAGCAGCCTATGGACTTTCAGTGTTGGAAAGTGGTCTCAACCTACGTTAACAGTCAAGGTAGGCAGGCTGTCTTCAGCTCTCTGTTCCAAGTTACCTTCTGAACTTTTAAAAAAAATTCACATCACTGAAAACCAATAATCCATTCACCTCTACTTTAGCAGTCTAAGAGGAAAGGTGTGTTGCTGAACAAGTGAACCAAAGGGTGCAGGTTCACAGTTCTTGAAGGGAGAGTTGCAGGTAGACAGGGCAGTGAAGAAGGCATTTGATATGCTTGCCTTTATTGGTCAGTGCATTGAGAATAGGAATTGGGGTATCATGTTACAGCTGCACAAGACATTGGTTAGGAATACTGCGTGCAAGTCTGTTCTCCCTGCTATAGGAAAGATGCTGTGAAACCTGTAAAGATGCAGAAAAGATTTACAAGGATGTTGCCAGGGTTGGAGAGTTTGAACTGTAGGGAGAGGCTGAACAGGCTGGGGCTATTTTCCCTGGAGTATTGGAGGCTGAAGGGTGACCTTACAGAGGTTTACAAAATCATGAGGAGCATGGATAGGATGAATAGTCAAAGTCTTTTTCCCAGGGTAGAGGAGTCTAAAACTAGAGGGCATAGGTTTAAGGTGAGAGGGGAAAGATTTAAAAGGAACCTAAGAGGTAACATTTTCATTTAGAGGTTGGTGTGTGTACTGAATGAGCTGCCAGAGGAAGTGGTAGAGGCTGGTAGAATTACAACATTTAAAATTTGGGCGGCACGGTGGCACAGTGGTTAGCACTGCTGCCTCACAGCGCCTGAGACCCGGGTTCAATTCCCGCCTCAGGCGACTGACTGTGTGGAGTTTGCACGTTCTCCCCGTGTCTGCGTGGGTTTCCTCCGGGTGCTCCGGTTTCCTCCCACAGTCCAAAGATGTGCAGGTCAGGTGAATTGGCCATGCTAAATTGTCCATAGTGTTAGGTAAGGGGTCGATGTAGATGTAGGGGTATGGGTGGGTTACGCTTCGGCGGGGCGGTGTGGACTTGTTGGGCCGAAGGGCCTGTTTCCACACTGTAAGTAATCTAATCTAATCTAATCTAATCTAATCTAAAATCTGGATGAGTACACGAATAGGAAGGGTTTAAAGGGATGTGGGCCAAATGCTGGCAAATGGGATTAGATTATTTATGGTATCTGCTGGGAATGGACGAGTTGAAACAAAGGGTCTGATTCCGTACTGTACATCTCTGACTCTATAGCTGGAAAGAGTGCTTAGCTTTTCTTAGAGAAAGTGAGAGAAAAGTCAGTAAGTAAGTGTTTGCATGTTGTGGGGAGAGACAAAGAGAATCACATCTAGCAAATGCACAGGAGACTGAAAAGAAATGCTTGCAACTCCATCAGCTGTGTAAGAAATGTTCCTGTGAATAAAGGAGTGATGCTTCCTATGGGAAAAGGATATTGCTGGGAAAAAGAGTTGAAGCTTTCTTTTGGAAAAGAAGGATTCTTCTACCTCATTTTGTGACTATGTTCTATGGCTCACCACCACAGTAACCAAATGACAAAAGTAAAGGTTATGCTCTATCAAACCATGTTTCACTCTGGAATCTTATTTCTCTAGCATCTGGGATCATAACTTGTTATAATTATGTGGTTCATAAGAATATGACTACTTCGTTTGGTTTTTA
Organism: Chiloscyllium punctatum; assembly: GCF_047496795.1. Taxonomy (NCBI): domain Eukaryota; kingdom Metazoa; phylum Chordata; class Chondrichthyes; order Orectolobiformes; family Hemiscylliidae; genus Chiloscyllium; species Chiloscyllium punctatum. Next base: position 16,164,234 of record NC_092740.1, on the reverse strand, counting down.
TGATTATTGTATTTTTGAATAAGTGAAAGAGATCATGCGGCCATTGTGTTGGAGACTGAAAGCTTGTGTGTTACATTCTCTTATTATTATTGTGATAGTCATTACAGATCAAAGGGAATCGGATTGCTTTATTGAGAGGGAAATGCAAGGTACTTACACTTGGAACACTTGCTAATGGAATGTTGGCCCTTATTTCAAGAGAGTTTGAGTATACGAGTAGGAAAGTCTTACTGCAGCGAGGTGCTGGTGAGACTCATCTGGAGTACAGTGAGTAGTTTTGGCCTGTTATTTAGGAACAATATCATTTCATTGGAGGCAGTTCAGAGAAGGTTCACTGAAGTGCTCCCCAGTACAGAGGGATTGCCTTATGAGCAAAGGCTAAACAGGTTGGAACGCTACTCCTTGGAGTTTAGAAGAATGGGAGGTGATCTCATTGAGGACATATCGGATTCTTAAGGGGGTTGACAGGGTAAATGCTGAGAGGATGCTTCCCCTCATGGGAGAGTCTAGGACCAGAAGACAGAAGGATAGATGGCCCCAGTGGCATTATCGCTGGAGAGAGAGTCATTATAATTAAATTCAGAATAAAGGCGTGCCAATTTAAGACTGAGATGAGGGGGAATTTCTTGTTTCAGAGGATTGGGGATCTCTTTGCCACATGAGGGTAGAGTTATTATTTTGTGGTTATGGGGAAAAGACAGGAATGTGTATGTGAAGGGCTTATGGTCTTATGGAGACATAGACAGCAGTTTCTAAGTCTGCATGAGTTGATCCTGAGTCCTCTAAATTCCTACAAAAATACTGTAGGCATCGAGATATTACTGTTTGTACTGTAAATTATCCATCCCTTTCAAAGGTGAAAGGGAATTGAGATAAAGGATAACTGATTCGTAGTTTTACTTGGACATTAAAAGAATATATTTCCCATTGTAATGTGAGAGAGGATAGAGGAAGGCATGGATAGTTAGTCAATCATGTTTAATGTTCAGGAATTCTGGTCTTGCCAGGAATACTCACATCACATAAATAAATTTAAACAAAAGGTCCAAGTTAATAATAAAATCTCGCAACTCTGAAAATAGACCATTTGGCCCATCGTGCTTGTGCTGGTTCTTAAAAAAGAGTTATCTGAATAGTTCCATTTTGTCTGCTTTTCTCCCTTATTGTCCTACAATTTTCTCCCCTTCAAATCATGACCCCATTTCCTTTTGAGAGTTGGCACTACTCTTTAGACAATCCAATCCAATCTAAATCATCTCTGGGAAGATACATTTCCTCATCTCCTGGTTCTTTTGCCAATTACCATACGTTTGTGTCCTCTGATTACCAACTTTTCTCAGTTAGTCTCTCTTCATAAGTTTTGTGATTTTGAACACCTCAACTCCTTAGCCTCCAAGCTTCAAATGTCAAGAAGAACAGGCAGGAAGTGAGTATTAACAAAGCTGTGTGCGTGGGTGAAGAGAGGGGGTCCTTCACTGAAGGAACAATCTGTAATTTCACCCAAATATACTTTTCCAGTTCCCGGGGATACCTTCATATTGAACGCTGTCACACTCAGGCCCACTGCCAGTACACACACAGTTTTCCACCTCGTCTCCAACAATGCGGACCCAGCGCTCCCCAATAAGGAAGTACCTGTAGTGGCTACTGTCGAAACATTTCACTGAAAGAGAAAATCACTAAATGAAGGCAATATACAAATTAGGCATGCAATCATTAGTCAATCTGAATCCAATCTGAACTGGGGTGGCGACAGCCTGGTGGCATTATTGCTGGACCGTTAGTCTAGAGACCCAGGTGATGTTTTGGGGACCTGGCTTCAAATCCTGCCGCAGCAGATGGTGGAATTTGAATTTGAAAAGAAGGTGGAATTAAGAGTTAGATAATGACTATGAAACCATTGTTGGAAAATCTCATTTGGGGAGTAGTTTAGCGCAAGGGATTAGCTTAACTTGGTGCCATAGAACAGTACCGGTACTTTAGCCCTTGATGTTGTGCCAGCCTTTTATCCTGATGTAAGATCAGACTAGGAGAAAATGAGGACTGCAGATGCTGGAGATCAGAGCTGAAAATGTGTTGCTGGAAAAGCGCAGGTCAGGCAGCATCCAAGGAGCGGGAGAATCGACGTTTCGGGCATGAGCCCTTCTTCAGGAATGAGGAAAGTGTGTCCAGCAGGCTAAGATAAAAGGTAGGGAGGAAGGACTTGAGGGAGGGAGGAGGGACTTGGGGGAGGGGTGTTGGAAATATGATAGGTGGAAGGAGGTTAAGGTGAGGGTGATAAGGTGAGGGTGATAGGTCGGAATGGGGGTGGGGGCGGAGAGGTCAGGAAGAAGATTGCAGGTTAGGAAGGTGGTGCTGAGTTCGAGGGTTGGGACTGAGACAAGGTAGGGGGAGGGAAAATGAGGAAACTGGAGAAATCTGAGTTCATCCCTTGTGGTTGGAGGGTTCCTAGGCAGAAGATGAGGCGCTCTTCCTCCAACTGTCGTGTTGCTATGGTCTGGCGATGGAGGAGTCCAAGGACCTGCACGTCCTTGGTGGAGTGGGAGGGGGAGTTGAAGTGTTGAGCCACGGGGTGGTTGGGTTGGTTGGTCCGGGTGTCCCAGAGGTGTTCTCTGAAACGTTCCGCAAGTAGGCGGCCTGTCTCCCCACTATAGAGGAGGCCACATCGGGTGCAGCAGATGCAGTAAATGATGTGTGTGGAGGTGCAGGTGAATTTGTGGTGGATATGGAAGGATCCCTTAGGGCCTTGGAGGGAAGTAAGGGGGGAGGTGTGGGCACAAGTTTTGAATTTCTTGTGGTTGCAGGGGAAGGTGCCGGGAGTGGAGGTTGGGTTGTTGGGGGGTGTGGACCTGACAAGGGAGTCATGGAGAGAGTGGTCTTTTCGGAACGCTGATAGGGGAGGGGAGGGAAATATATCCCTGGTGGTGGGGTCAATTTGGAGGTGGCGGAAATGACGACGGATGATACGATGTATCTGGAGGTTGGTGGGTGGTAGTGAGGACGAGTGGGGTTCTGTCCTGGTGGTGATTGGAGGGGCGGGGCTCAAGGGCGGAGGAGCGGGAAGTGAAGGAGATGCGGTGGAGGGCATTGTCGATCACGTCTGGGGGGAAATTGCGGTCTTTGAAGAAGGAGGCCATCTGGGTTGTTCAGTATTGGAACTGGTCCTCTTGGGAGCAGATGCGGCGGAGATGAAGGAATTGGGAATGTGGGATCGCGTTTTTACAGGGGGCAGGGTGGGAGGAGGTGTAGTCTAGGTAGCTGTGAGAGTCGGTCGTTTTATAGTCCCTCCTCCCTCCCCCAAGTCCCTCCTCCCTACCTTTTATCATAGCCTGCTTGGCACACTTTCCTCATTCCTGAAGAAGGGGTCATGCCCGAAACGTCGATTCTCCTGCTCCTTGGATGCTGCCTGACCTGCTGCGCTTTTCCAGCAACACATTTTCAGCTCTGATCTCCAGCATCTGCAGTCCTCACTTTCTCCTAGAAGATTTTAACCTTCTGCGAATCCTCTTGCAAGGATGCCTTCCTGGAAGAAGCTCTCTTCCTCCCTCTCCAAGGATCTCAGTGAGTCCCTCTCTCAATGCACACCCCAGGTCATCTCCTCTGCCCAGAAGCTCTTCGGCCACATTCTCAAACAGACTCACTACCACAGCCACATCTCCTTCCTCAGCACCTGCCTACGGAACCGACTGACCCTGCACGGACTCCGGATTACATTCAGACCAACAAAATTTGGACCCAACCAGGACAACCAGTACCTACAATAAATCCGAAGCCTCCAGCAACAGACCTCCCTCCGGATCCTCCGCTCCACGCTTGCAGCCATGCGCCGCTACCTACGTTCCCTGCAATTAGCCCTACCCCAGCTCAGGACAACACTCTCACAGACTTGCAATGGACCTCTACTGTTCTTCATCCACAGAAGAATCCAGACACTAAACAAACAGTTGTTCCTAGCCATATCGGAAATTAAAGACAGTAAGTACCAAAAAAGTTCATGTACTTACCCCCACAGTCTGGGTTCCTCAACTGTTCCAGAATCTTCCATCAGCCTCCGAAATCACTCTGGCGCCATTAACCACGTGGCCGCTGCAGTGCCCGCAGCAGCAACCGCCGCCGCGAACCATGACGTCACTTCTGCCCCCACCAACCATGCAGCCTCCGCGATCGCCACCCAGACAACCGCCTCCACGATCGCTAGGAAGACCATCGCTGACAGATTCACGGCCTCCGCGGGCTCCATGGCTATCGGGAACAACACAGTTTCTGCTCTCGCCACAGCCACCTCCGCCCCCCAGTGACATCACTCACCTGCACAACGACCACGCCGCATGGGTCTCCGCCCCCACGCCGATCTCCGTCACCACGACTAACCCCACCCCTACGCCAATCTCCGTCCGCCCGCCTAACCCCGCCCCCACGCTGATCTCCGTCACCACAACTAACCCCACCCCCACGCCGATCTCCGTCCGCCCGCCTAACCCCACCCCCACGCCGATCTCCGTCCGCCTGCCTAACCCCGCCCCCACACCGATCTCTGTCCCCACGCCGCACCCCACCCCCGCCCCGATCTCCGTCCCCGCTCCGATTCCAGACCCCACGCCTAACCCCGCCCCCACTCCCAGCTCCAGCCCCACACCATGTCCTAGCTCCCAGCCCTGCCGTATTTTCACCATCCCTCCAGAACTACCCCTCTCTGAGGATGAAAGATCAGTCCTCAGCAGAGGCCTCACCTTCATTCCCCTACACACTCGGATTAACGAGTTCAACACGCGGCGAGACATCGAACAATTCTTCCGCCGCCTTCGCCTCTGCGCCGACTTCTTCAACCAAGATTCTCGCCCACCCTCTGACGACCCCTTCTCCCGCCTCCAACACACCCCATCCACCTGCACACCCCGTGCTGGCCTCTTACCCGCCCTCGATCTCTTCACAGCCAACTGCCGCTGCGACATTAACTGCCTCAACCTCGCCACCCCTCTCACCCACTCCAACCTCTCACCCTCGGAACATTCAGCCCTCCACTCCCTCCGGTCCAACACCAACCTCACTATCAAACTGGCAGTCAAGGGAGGCGCGGTGGTGGTTTGGCGCACCAACCTTTACACCGCTGAGGCTAAACGCCAGCTCGTGGACACCTCCTCCGACTGCCCCCTTGACCGTGACCCCACCTCCCATCACCAGACCATCATCTCCCAGACCATCCATAACCTCATCACCTCAGGGGATCTCCCATCCACCGCTTCCAACCTCACAGAACTCCCCACCTACATTCGGGACACCACCCAAGCCCTCCACCTCCTCCATGATGTTCGCTTCCCCGTCCCCAACGCCTTATCTTCACCATGGACATCCAGTCCCTGTACACCTCCATCCCCCATCACAATGGACTCAAAGCCCTCCGCTTCTTCCTTTCCCGCCGAACCAACCAGTACCCTTCCACTGACACCCTCCTTCGACTGACTGAACTGGTCCTCACTCTGAACAACTTCTCTTTCCAATCCTCCCACTTCCTCCAAACCAAAGGAGAAGCCATGGGCACCCGCATGGCCCCCAGCTATGCCTGCCTCTTCGTAGGATATGTGGAACAGTCCATCTTCCACAGCTACACTGGCACCACCCCCCACCTTTTCCTCCGCTACATCGATGACTGTATCGGCGCTGCCTCGTGCTCCCACGAGGAGGTTGAACAGTTCATCCACTTTACCAACACCTTCCACCCCGACCTCAAATTCACCTGGACCATCTCAGACTCCTCCTTCCCCTTCCTGGACACCTCTATTTCTATCTCGGGTGACCGAACCAACACTGACATTTACTATAAACCGACCGACTCCCACAGCTACCTAGACTACACCTCCTCCCATCCTGTCCCCTGTAAAAACGCCATCCCATATTCCCAATTCCTTCGTCTCTGCCGCATCTGCTCCCAGGAGGACCAGTTCCAATACTGAACAACCCAGATGGCCTCCTTCTTCAAAGATCGTAATTTCCCCCCAGACGTGATCGACAGTGCCCTCCACCGCATCTCCTCCACTTCCCGCTCCTCTGCCCTTGAGGCCCGCCCCCCCAATCACCACCAGGTCAGAATCCCACTGGTCCTCACCTACCACCCCACCAACCTCCATGTTCATCATATCATCTGTCGTCATTTCTGCCACCTCCAAACGGACCCCAACACCAGGGATATATTTCCCTCCCCTCCCCTATCAGCGTTCCGAAAAGACCACTCGCTCTGTGACTCCCTCGTCAGGTCCACACCCCCCAACAACCCAACCTCCACTCCCGGCACCTTCCCCTGCAACCACAAGAAATGCAAAACTTGTGCCCACACCTCCCCCCTTACTTCCCTCCAAGGCCCCAAGGGATCCTTCCATATCTGCCACAAATTCACCTGCACCTCCACACACATCATTTACTGCATCCACTGCACCCGATGTGGCCTCCTCTATAGTGGGGAGACAGGCCGTCTACTTGCGGAACGTTTCAGAAAATACCTCTAGGACACCCGGACCAACCAACCCAACCATCCTGTGGCTCAACTCTTCAACTCCCCCTTCCACTCCGCCAAGGACATGCAGGTCCCTGGACTCCTCCATCGCCAGACCATAGCAACATGACGGCTGGAGGAAGAGCACCTCATCTTCTGCCTAGGAACCCTCCAACCACAAGGGATGAACTCAGATTTCTCCACTCCGACCTATCACCCTCACCTTATCACCCTCACCTTAACCTCCTTCCACCTATCGTATTTCCAACACCCCTCCCCCAAGTCCCTCCTCCCTACCTTTTAACTTAGCCCGCTTGGCACACTTTCCTCATTCCTGAAGAAAGGCTCATGCCCGAAACGTCGATTCTCCCGCTCCTTGGATGCTGCCTGACCTGCTGCGCTTTTCCAGCAACACATTTTCAGAACACCAATGATCACCGAGCTCTAGGTTGAATACTTTCCATCTACCACCACTCTCTGTCTTCCACGGGCCAGCCAATTTTGTATCCAGGCAGCCAAATTTCCCTTTATCCCATGCCTCCTTACTTTGTGAATGAAACGACCAGGGAACCTTATCAAATGCCTTGCTAAAATCCATGTACACCACATCCACTGCTCTACCTTCATCAATGTGTTTTGTCATATCCTCAAGGAATTCAATAAGGTTTGTGAGGTATGACATGCTTCTGTCATGGGCCGAAGAGCCCATTCCTGTGCTGTTCAGTTCTGTGTTCTATGTTCACTCATGCCCCCCGTTAGGGAAGGAAACTGCCATCTATACCTAATCTGGCCTACATGTGACTCCAGGCCCACAACAACGTGGTTGACTCAAAACTTCCCTCTGGGCAATAAATGCTGGCCTAGCCAGTGACACCCTCATCCCTTGAATGAATGAAAGAAAGAACTGAAGATTCAAGAAAGGCAGACGCGATTGTTGTTGAAAAGAGTGACTAGTTGCTGACACTTTTCATTTTGCACTCATCAGAACAAATGCAAGAATACTAAATTTCAAACAATCACAACTATTTATACGACAGGATTCTGCTTGATTGGCAAGCCAATTCTGATTGGCTGAGGTGTTGTCATGGTGAAACCACGAGGAAGGCTCTTCAACCTTCTCAGTAATTCAAAAATAGCTCGAGGCATCTAAACACCCTGTTTACAGAAAGTAGCTTCCTGTTTATGAATGTACCCTGCTTCTAGAGTCCTCTTGTGGGCCTCACTGATTTGTCTTAAATTGATTGTCATGATGGCAATTAGCACAATCAGAGTTGCTTAGCAAGTGCTGCCCAATTGCAGTATACGTAATAAAGACAGGAGGTTTGGTCACATATATTGCCATTCAGCGAGCGCACCGGTTAAGTTATAATGTACACTGTTCTCTCAAATACACGCAAACAGGAGTTAATCACGTACCTTCCTGGCAATTCACTCCTGTGAATTCATCATGGCAGCGGCAGTGGTAAGAGTTGAGCAGAGGGTCTCTGATGCATGTCCCTCCATTTTTACAGGGATGTGAAGTACAGGGATCTGCCCAGTTCAAAGCAAAGAGGTTTTAGTGCCAATGCCACGTGCTCAGTTCTCTTTCTGCAAACAAAGTGACCCCAAATTTTAGTTCTCCTAGCCTGTATTCCCAAGGAATAAAACTTCCAGCACCAACCCAGCCCATTATTAGCAACTTACTTTGTCATAAACTGGGTTAATTTCAATAATAATACCCCTGCAATTATTTTCCCCTTTATCAAAATTCCTTGTAAATTTTGTGCATAAATCACGAATAAAATTATGCAATGTGATAAGTATTGTAGCAATCTATTTTAGCAACTTTCCACATTTTGACAGACATTACTTGTCAAGATGTTGCTTCGAATTCTAAAACCCAGCTTTCTGACATTTTGTAATTTACTGTAATATACTGCACAACATAATTGCTTACACAGTTCCTGCTCATAACAACTTGACAGGTTCCACAGGGTGGGGTGTATTTAATACTGCAGTGAACATGACAGCAGTCAGGATGTGTTAATCAAATAGTAAGATAATCAGCAGGATCCCCACAGAGCTTCATCCCACTGCAAAGAATGTTAGCCTCCCCCTGGTTAAGGAAATTCCCCACTGCTGATTATCCCCATAAATGTATTCTCTCTGCAAAAATTCATTGCCCTGAGAAAATTCAGCCTACCACTGAGGAAATTCACTCTTCAAAAGAAATTCATCTGCCTCTAAGGACATTCTCGACCCTGAGGAATTTCACACTCCCGAGAAAATGTACTCCCCTAAAAAATTTCAACTGAGGAAATGTGTTCCTGTGCACCACAAAAGACACCACCATCCCCCATCCCCCCATCCTCCTTGCCCCACCAAGAAATGTCACCTTCCTTCAAGGACGATCTTCTCATACACCCCCAACCCCTGTGGAAAATCATCCTTCTCCCAAGGAATGAGGAGATGCCGGTGTTGGACTGGGGTGGACAAAGTTAAAAACCACACACCGCCGGGTTATTGTCCAACGAGTTTATTTAGAAGTACTAGCTTTCAGAGCACTACTCCTTCATCAGGTAACTAGTGGGGCAGGATCATATATCATTTTAATTGTGTTCTTTTGTTATAAGTTCTGTGTCTTAGGATCCTGCCCCAATAGGTACCTGATGAAAGACCAGTGCTCAGAAAGCTAGTGCTTCCAAATAAACCTGTCGGACTATAACCTGGTGTTGTGGGACTTTATCTCTCAAAGCAATGTCAGTCCCATCCTGTTTTCCCTATGAAGATGTCCATTGCATGGGAGTAACTTCTTTAATATGGATATTATTTCTGACCAAGCAGCAGCTGACTTACCCACCTTCTTTTGGACACTGTGGAATATCGCAAAAATCCCAGGAGATATGATCATCAGTCAATGTGTAACACCAAGGTTCTTGCTCATTGTCTGTGTTTCTGAAATAGATACGTGGATAACCTATGATTGGCTGAACCTCCTGCCCAGTCTAAGGCCCACCACCTACCCTTAAAACTACTGATTTGAATATGAAATATAAACTGGCATTCATACAAGTACTGTAATCACAGAATCATGAAATTGATCTAGCATGGAGCGAGTGTTATGAACCAGACCAAACCAAATCCTCTTAAAATATTTAGAAGATAGTCTAGACTCTAAAGTTTTCTTATTTTAAAGGTAAATGTAAGGTGTTGTGTTCCAGGTTCAACTTGATTGGCGAAATTACTATATTTAAAGCAAAACACAGTTTATTTATCCACTTGTAGCTAAAATGCAACAAAAGAAAGGAGGAATTGGGATAACATAACTCAATTGGAAAACTTTACAGACAAATAGATACAGTAACTTTTACTAATTAACTGTTCCAATATAATAACATGCCATAAACACATCTCAGCAAAAGGCAAAGTCAGACATAGATCGTCTCACATGCACCTCCTGTAGCAGGCAGTGAATCCCTAGTTTTCAACTGTAACCAAGAGAGAGGAAAAAAATAGCTTCCACTTCTTCAAGACCTCAACAGCTACTGCTGAACGCTAAACTAAAATCTCTGGTTTGTAGGAGTTTGACCACACCCATTCAGGCTGCTTCTATTGTTCCAACATTTTAAAAAAGCCCAAAGCTGCACAAGTTGTTTATCTTCTCATAGTCACCCAAGCTCTCTCTGAAAGGAACAAAAAAGTATCATCTTAGGAGGTCATTTGGCCCATCATACTTCCATCAGCTCATCAAATGAGCATCATTACCAAGTGCCAATTTATGTGCCATACCCTTCCATAGTATTTCTATCCAAGTGACCATCCAATGCCCTCAGATGCCCTGTGATATCAGTTATGATCTGGAATGTCTTAAGTAGATTTGCCATCACTAACCCTTCTTCCTGATTTTAGTCAAGACTACTGACACCATGCGGGGAAGGGATGTCCACATAATGTCCTAGGCAGAAGATCGGTTCAACTTTTTTGGGCTGTAAATAGGTTTATTATATATTACTTAATAGCTAGCAGCTTTACATCTAAGAAACATGGCTGTCCCTTGTAAGGCATCAAGATCAACTTAAGACCAATTCACATCGTTACTTTAACTATGTGCTTTATTCTGAAGAACAATGACTTGGGAACTGGTTAGAACACTGCTTCACTCCCTCAGGATCAGTCCTTTATATCTTAAAGTGTAGAGCTCCTCTCATGATGTCAGTTAACTCTTTCAGTTAACTGAACACCTTGGGCTGGCTCTTATGAGGAGAGCTGGGTAGATTAGTGAGACAATAATATGGGGTGCTGTGCCATGGGTGTCTTTCTCAGTATCCACCCTCCTGCCTCTACCAACGGGGCAGGCATTAGGATGTCAGTAGGCTGCTGGGTCAATTGAAAGCATAAAGGCTGTTTCAGGTCCCTCTCCTCCCCTGTTGGGATTTAACCTACCACTGAGAGGCCCATACAGATTTCAGCAATGGGTTCCAGTCCTAGGGGCACTGCCAGCTCATATTGGTAGCTCTCGGAGACAGGGATTCCTCACTTTGATTGGCTGCAGGAAGAGTCAACCTTTACCCCTGAGGAGTGTGCCCTGCCACACCTCCTTGGCAGCCAGATATGGCTTAAAATCTACAGTTTGTTCCTCCTTCATCTAAAGGTCATTGGGTCAAATCCATGAGATAAAGAAGCAGAACTAGGCCATTCAGCCCATCAAGTCTGCTCCATGGTTTAGTTGTGACAGACATAGATCTCATCCCCAACCTCCTGTTTTCTCCCACTCGAATTGAACACATACTCTCGGCTAACATTTCAATGTTCACAGTTAGAAACCTGGTTGATGGGATATTTGTGGGCAGAGCGATCCTCTTTCTTTGATTGGGTGTCAGGATGTGCTTCTCATTGAGTATTTGTAAGACAGAGGTGAATGGATTCTCATTCAATAAGGGAATCAAACAATTTCCGGGATAGTTGGGATCACGGAAATTCCAACACAAACAGATCAGTCATGATCGTATTGAATGAAGGAGCAAGCTCGGGGGTTTGAATGGTCTAATTCCATTCCTAATTTGTATTTTCAAACATTCCAATCAGAATTACAGTGAGAAAGGAACTTTACTAGTGACTCTTAACAAGAAGAGGTTCTTGTGTGAACATGATGCAGTTTGTTACATAATATCTAGTAGCATAATACCTGAGCTAGTCAGACATTGATACTAAGACATGGATGACACATCCATCCCCTACAAGATCCAAAGTTTTTCTCCTAATTTCCCCAATCAAGACTTTATTATATTATTAGGCTGGTTGAAACACAATGCTGACTCCAACATTAACTCCTGTCACTCTGACCAGGCTAACATTTTTTATGGTACTGATTGAGGGTCCGATATTGGTTAGGACACCAGGCTAACTTACTGTTGAATAATACCACTGGGATAGGCAGGTGAGACCTCAACGTAGCACCTCCTCTGAAAATTTTCTCTTCCAGTGTGCTCTCTCAGTAGCAGACTGGAGTGTCTGGGAGTGGGGCCTAACATTTGATTAAACTGGGCTGGTGCACCAGTGAATAGATGGGGGGAGCATTTACCTATTGACTTTTTCCACATGGTCACCTCTATTGTCACCCTCAAGATTATTTCTGGGACCAGCCCCGGTGGAATGGGGAGGTGAGGGGTGAGGGAGTTGGTGGGGCAGGAACATTCCTGACCCACAGCTCCCAAATAACTTCATGTAGTTAACCATTTCAGTGCTACTCTGGGAACTCGATGTACGTTGATTGTCAACACTTTGCAGAAGCCATTTGCTAGAATAGTTCCAGCAATGAGAAACTCTCACCAACCTTTACACATGCACTACTTTATCTGGGTACATCATAGTTTGCTACGACATCTGGTCTGCCCAGGACCGTAAGAAACTACAGAGAGTTTCGAACATAGCTCAGTTCATCATGTAAACCAACCTTGCATTCATTGACCCCATCTACACTTCTCACTGCCCTGAAAAGCAAATAGAATAAAGGAGAACCCTAAAGCTTTCTATAGGCATGTGAGGAATAAAAGGATGACTCGGGTAGGAATAGGGCCAATCAAAGACAGAAGTGGGAAGTTGAGTGTGGACCCTGTAGAGATCAGAGAGGTGCTAAATGAACATTTTTCATCGGTGTTCACCCAGGAAAAGGAGAATATTGGAGAGGAGAAGAACGAGGTACGAGATTTTAGACAAGAAAGGATCGAGGTCAGTTACGCACAGGTGTTATCAATTCTAGAAGGAGTGAATGTAGACAAGTCCCCTGGGCCAGATGGGATTTATCCAAGGATTCTCTGGAAAGCTAGGGAGGAGATAGCAGAGCCTTTGACTTTGATATTTGAGTCATCATTGTCTACAGGTTTAGTACCAGAGGACTGGAAGATTGCAAATGTTGTGCTCTTGTTCAAGAAGGGCAGCAGAGATGACCCAGGTAATTATAGACCAGTGAGCCTTACTTCTGTTGTAGGAACGGTTTTGGAAAGGATTACAAGAGATAAGATTTATAATCATCTAGCAAGCAACAATTTGATTTCAGATAGTCAACGTGGTTTCGTCAAAGGCAAGTCGTGTCTCACAAGCCTCATTGAGTTTTTTTGAGAAGGTGACCAAGCATGTAGATGAGGGTAGGGCAGTTGACTTGGTGTACATGGACTTCAGTAAAGCCCTTGATAAGGTTCCACATGGTAGGCTGATGGAGAAAATGCAGAGGCATGGAATTGAGGGTGATTTAGCAGGTTGGATTAGAAATTAGTTTTCTGAAAGAAGGCAGCGAGTGGTGGTTGATGGAAAATATTCAGCCTGGAGTCCGGTTACTGGTGGTGTGCCACAAGGGACCACTACTGTTTGTCATTATTATAAATGACTTGGATGCAGGCATAGGTGGATGGATTAGTAAATTTGCAGATGACACTAAAGTCGGTGGAGTAGTGAACAGTTTGGAAGAAGGTTACAGGTTGCAGGAGGACTTAGATAAACTCCAGAATTTGGCTGAGAGGTGGCAAATTGAGCTTACTGCAGCTAAATGTGAGGTGATGCACTTTGGGAAGAATAACAGGAAGGCAGAGTACTGGGTCAACGGAAAGATTCTTGTGGATGTGCAGAAGGATCTTGGAGTCCATGTGCATAGATCTCTGAAAGTTGCCACCCAGGTGGATAGTGCTATTAAGAAGGCATATGGTGTGTTAGGAATCATTGGTAGAGGGAATGCGTTTCGGAACCGCAATATCATGCTGCAACTATACAAAACGCTAGTGCAGCTGAACTTGGAATATTGTGTACAGTTCTGGTCCCCATATTTCGGGAAGGATGTGGAAACATTGGAAAAGGTGCAGAGGAGATTTACCAGGATGTTGCCTGGTCTGGAGGGAAGATCTTATGAGGAAAGGCTGAGAGACTTGGATCTATTCTCAATGGAAAGAAGAAGGCTAAGGGGGAATTTGATAGAGACATACAACATGATCAGAGGATTAGATAGGGTAGACAGTGAAAGTCTTTTTCCTAGGATGATGATGTCAGCGTGTATGAGGGGGCATAATTACAAATTGAGGGGTGATATATTTAAGACAGATGTCAGAGCAGGTTCTTTACTCAGAGAGTGGTAAGGGCATGGATTGCCCTACCTGCTAATGTAGTCAACATTAGCGAGATTTAAACAATCCTTAGATAAGCACATGGGTGATTTTGGGATAGGGTAGGGGGACGAGTTAAGAATAGTTCACAGGTCAGCGCAACATCGAGGGCTGAAGAGCCTGTTCTGCGCTGTATTGTTTTGTGTTCTAAAGTTAGCGAACATCATCAAACACCCCTCCCACTCCGGTTATAATCTCTTCTAACCTTCTCTGTCAGGCAGAAGGTAAAAAAGCTTAAATACACCAACAAGTTCAAGAACTTAGGGAGGGGTTGGTGGTGGAGTGATAATGTCACTGGGCTAGTGATCCAGACCCCCAGGCTAATAATCTGGGGACGTGAGTTCAAAACCCACCATGGCAGATAATGACATTTGAATCCATTAAAAATGTGGAATTAAAAGGTTTTAGTGGGCGGCATGGTGGCACAGCGGTTAGCACTGCTGCCTCACAGCGCCAGAGACTCGGGTTCAATTCCCACCTTGGGCGACTGACTGTGTGGAGTTTGCACATTCTCCCCGTGTCTGCGTGGGTTTCCTCTGGGTACTCCGGTTTCCTCCCACAGTCCAGAAAATGTGCAGGTCAGGTGAATTGGCCATGCTAAATTGTCCCTAGTGTTAGGTGTAGGGGAGTGGGTCTGGGTGGGTTGCTCTTCGGAGGGTCGGTGTGGACTTGTTGGGCCGAAGGGCCTGTTTCCACACTGTAAGTAATCTAATCTAATCTAAACAGCTTCTTCCCCGTTGTTATTAGACTGCTGAATGGACCTCTCCCAATGTCAAATCTAATGTTGATCTTGCTTTTTGTGCACCTGCTTTGCAGCCATAACTTTGTATTCCTCACTCTGTTCAATCACCGCATGATCTTTGCATTGTATGATCAGCCTGTACTGCACACAAAACACAACTTATCACTGCACTTAGGTACATGTGACAATAATAAATCAAATCAAATCAAACTTCAGCTTTTGGGCATAAACTGAAGAAGGTGATCTCCAGAAGGCTGAAAAGAGATTTGATAGACATTTTCAAAATCCTGAATAGTCTGGACAGTGTAGATGGGGAGTCAAGGAAGTCTCAACCTGAACAGATAGAGCGGAACAGTAGATGTGTTGTGTTTGGTCTTCCAGAAGGTGTTTGACAAGGAGCCTCATAAAAAATTACATAGTGTTGAAATGGATAGAAAATTGGCTAATGGGCAGGAAACAGCAAGTGGGATAAGGGGTTATTTTTGGTGACTGGTAACCAGTGGGGTTCCACAGGGATCAGTGCTGGGGCCGTAACTATTTACAAATATATGAATGACTGGGAGGAAGGAAGTGAAGGTATTGTAGCCAAATTCACAGACAATTCACTAAAATAGGTGGAAAGGCAAGTCGTGGGAGGGAGACAAATAGTTTAGAGAGGTATTGATATATCAAATAATAAGTGGGCAAAAAATTGGCAAATGGGGTATAATGCGGGAAAATGCAAAGTTGATCACTTTGGAAGAGAGAACAAAAGAATAGAGTATTTTTTAACTGGAGAAAACTGCAGAAAGCTGCAACACCAAGGGATTTTGAGAGACCTGTCCATGAAATACCGAAAGCTGTGTTTGGATAGAAATGGTGAGCAGAATATGGCACAAAAGCAGGAGATTGGCACAAAGGGGGAGCAGGGAATCAGGAAGGCTAATGGAATGTTGGCTCTTATTTCAAGGGGGTTGGAGTTTAAGTGTAGGGAAGTTTTACTGTACAAGGTGCTGGGGAGACCACATCTGGGAGTACTGGGAGCAGTTTTCGTTCCCTTTTTAAGGAAAGATATCATTTCATTAGCGGCAGTTCAGAGAAGGTTCACTACGATGATCCCGGGTGTGGAGGGATTGTCTTATGAGCAAAAGTTGATGTTTGGGATTCTACTCACTGCAGTTTAGAAGGATGAGAGTTGATCTCTTTGAAACAATTAGGATGCTTAAGTGGCTTGACAGGACAAATGCTGAGAGGATGTTTCCCCTCATAGGAGGGTCCAGGACCAGAGGGAATAGTTTCAGAATAAAGGAGCACCAATTTAAGACTGAGATGAGGAGGAATTTCTTCCCAGGGAGCTGTAGGGCAGGGTCCTTGTGTATATTTAAGGCTGAGATGGATAGGTTCTTGTTCAGTCAGGGAATCGAGGGTTACAGGAAAAGGCAGGAAAGTGGACGTGAGGAATATCGGATCAGCCATGATCCTTTTGAATGTCAGAACAGGCTCGAGGGGCCAAATGGCCCGCTCCATTTTCTATTTCTTGTGGTCTTATAGACTAAGCTGTTTCTCATTCTTAAAAGGAAAAAGGAACAAGAGGACGTAGAATTTAAGTGATGTGTAACAAAAGCAAGCATGATATGAGAAAAAGCTTTTTCACAGAGTGAGTAGTCAGGGTCTGAAACACACTGCCTGGGAATATGGTGAAGGCAGGTTCAACTGAGGTATTCAAGAGGGGCATCAGATGGTTATTTTGGATAGAAATGGCGTGCAGATAATGGCAAAAAAGCAGGAGATTGGCACGAAATAATGATGCTCATGTGACGAGCCAGTGCATGGATGATGGACTGAATGGCCTTCCTGGACACCATAACAACTCTGTAATTGGCAGCCCGATTCCGATGAATACACACATTCTGCAGCACCTTGGGATGTCCTGAGGGTGTGAATGAAGCAGTGTACAAGCCAGGTTCTCTGCTTCTACTATTAAAGACACTTCACAGGTCACTGCTTTGGCTTTCAGTGAATCATTGTTTGAACAGACAAAATATCACAGCAACATTCCACAAACTGCAATGACCTGGGTGCACAATTCATCTGCTTTACTGTTGTTAGCTGAGGATACATTTGGAGATTAGGAGAGTTTCCTGCTGAGCTTCAAATAGTGTCGTAGGATCAGCTTTTACCTGCAGTCCCTGGAAACATATTTTCCTTTTACATTTTTATGCTTTGATATGTGGGTATTGTTAGCTCTGGTGAATGGGATGTTCTCCAGATGAGACTGCTTAGCCACTGTTTAGTCTGGAACAGACTGCCAGAGATAGTGGTAGAGGTGAGTACAATTGTGTCATTTAAGAAACATTTAGACAGGTACATGGATGGGATAGGTATTGAAGGATTTGGACCAATCGCAGGCAAATGGGACTAGTTTAATTGTGAAAACTGGACAGCGTGGGCAGGTTGGGCTGAAGGGCCAGTGCTAAAGACCTCTCTGACTCTATGAGACTTAAGTCCATCCACCAATCAGATCAAGTTTGATCTGCTCTTCCCACCCATTAACATGTCTCTCCTCCACATTCCCTGCAAGTCCTATCTAACAGAAATCTAACTGGATAGGTCTTGAAAGATTTGATTCTCCAAGATCTCTCTGAAGGACAGGGAATCCCAAATTCCTACAAGCCATTGTCAGTTGCAGCTGAAGAACAGCACATGTTGGAACAGACTCAAGTTTCCTCTACTCAAACCCAATTACTTGCCACAGCCTTACCACCTCCTAAGGTAATCATCTTGTTCACCCACATGTAGCATTGCTTCCATTCTCACAACACCATAATACGGTGCCTCTGATTTCTCCTCCAAATGAATGCCACCTTAAGGAGCTCTCAGCTTGAAACTGGATTTATAAAGGACTGTGAAGGCTTTCAGGCTGAGGATTCTTTTATCCCAATGGTTTGTGAACCAAATGCAAGATGCACTGCAGAAATTCACCAATGACCTTCCAAACCTGCGACCACTTCCATCTAGAAGGACAAGGGCAGCAGAAACATGGGAACACCACCACCTGCAAGTTCACCTGCAAGCCACTCACCATCCTAACTTGGAAATATATCCCTGTCCATTCATTGTCACAGAGTCACAGAGATGTACAACATAGAAACAGACCCTTCGGTCCAACCCGTCCATGCCAACCAGATATCCCAACACAATCTAGTCCCACCTGCCAGCACCCGGCCCATATCTCTCCTATTCATATACCCATCCAAATGCCTCTTAAATGTTGCAATTGTACCAGCCTCCACCACTTCCTCTGGCAGCTCATTCCATACACGTACCACCCTCTGCGTGAAAAAGTTGCCCCATAGGTCTCTTTTATATCTTTCCCTTCTCACCCTAAACTTATGCCCTCTAGTTCTGGACTCCCCGAACCCAGGGAAAAGACTTTGTCTATTTATCCTATCCATGCCCCTCATAATTTTGTAAACCTCTATAAGGTCACCCCTCAGCCTCCGACGCTCCAGGGAAAACAGCCCCAGCCTGTTCAGCCTCTCCCTCTAGCTCAGATCCTCCAACCCTGGAAACATCCTTGTAAAGCTTTTCTGAACCCTTTCAAGTTTCACAACATCTTTCCAATAGGAAGGAGACCAGAATTGCACGCAATATTCCAACAGTGGTCTAAGCAATGTCCTGTACAGCCGCAACATGACCTCCCAACTCCTGTACTCAATACTCTGACCAACAAAGGAAAGCACACCAAACAACTTCTTCACTATCCTATCTACCTGTGACTCCACTTTCAAGGAGCTGTGAACCTGCACTCTAAGGTCTCTTTGTTCAGCAACACTCCCTAGGACCTTACCATTAAGTGTATAAGTCCTGCTAAGATTTGCTTTCCCAAAATGCAGCACCTCACATTTATCTGAATTAAACTCCATCTGCCACTTCTCAGCCCATTGACCCATCTGGTCCAGATCCTGTTGTAATCTGAAGTAACCCTCTTCGCTGTCCACTACACCTCTAATTTTGGTGTCATCTGCAAACTTACTAACTGTACCTCTTATACTCGCAGCCAAATCATTTATGTAAATAACAAAAAGTAGAGGGCCCAGCTCCGATCCTTGTGGCACTCCACTATCACAGGCCTCCAGTCTGAAAAGTAACCCTCCACCACCCTCTGTCTTCTATCTTTGAGCCAGTTCTGTATCCAAATGGCTAGTTCTCCCTGTATTCCATGAGATCTAATCTTGCTAATCAGTCTCCCATGGGGAACCTTGTCGAACACCTTACTGAAGTCCATATAGATCACATCTACTGCTCTGCCCTCATCAATCTTCTTTGTTACTTCTTCAAAAAACTCAATCAAGTTTGTGAGACATGATTTCCCACGCACAACGCCATGTTGACTATCCCGAATCAGTCCTTGCCTTTCCAAATACATGTACATCCTGTCCCTCAGGATTCCCTCCAACAACTTGCCCACCACTGATGTCAGGCTCACCGGTCTATAGTTCCCTGGCTTGTCTTTACCGCCCTTCTTAAACAGTGGCACCACGTTTGCCAACCTCCAGTCGTCCGGCACCTCACCTGTGACTATCGATGATACAAATATTTCAGCAAGAGGCCCAGCAATCACTTCCCTAGCTTCCCACAGAGTTCTCAGGTACACCTGATCAGGTCCTGGGGATTTATCCACTTTTAAACGTTTCAAGACATCCAGCACTTCCTCCTCTGTAATCTGGACATTTTGCAAGATGTCACCATCTATTTCCGTCCAGTCCAAATCTTCCATATCCTTTTCCACAGTAAATACTGATCAAAATCTTGAAATTCCCTCCCTAAGTGCATTGTGGGTCTACCTACAGCACATGGACTGCAGCGATTCAAGAAGGCAGCTCACCACCACCTTCTTAAGGGGCAACTAGGGACAAACATCCCGTAAGTAAATAAGAAAAAAATATGAACATTGGTTGGACTCAACCCTCATATCTTTTTCGCCCCTTTCTGTTTCCATTGTGTCATACTCAGCATCATCGTTCTCTCTCCATGTTTCAGCTCATCTGCTGCTGAAGGCCTCACTCATGCTTTCGTTATCTTCAGATGTGGCTATAGCTGGCTGGCCTCCCATTTTTCACCTGAGCTTATCTGAATGTCTGCTGCTTGTCTTTTAATCCACACTCTTGTCCCATCCATGTCACCCTTATGCTGACTAAGCTACACTGGCACCCAGTCGTGCCAGACAAAGATTTACAAACTCTCAATCCTGTTCTCAAAATCCTCCATGACCGGATTCCCCAATCTCTCTTTCATGGAAAGAAAGAAAGGAAAGAAGGAAGGAAGGAAGGAAGGCAGGAAGGAAGATGGGTGAATGGATGGAAGGATGGATGATCAAGGGCTACAAAGGGAAAAGGCAATAAAGATCAGCCATGATCCTAATGAATGCTGTTGCAAGCTCAATGGGCTGAATGGTCTATTCCTATTTCTTGTGCTAATATGGTCTTACAGTAAACGCTTCCAGCCCACACTCTGAAATCTCTGACCATCTTTGTGTACCCCTGATTTCAAATGTTCTAACCTCTAAATTTTAAAATTCTCTTCCTTAAACCACTCAACACGATCCTTAAAACCCACTTTTTCAACTAAACTTTTCTCTAACTGTTCAAATATTGATTTAGATGGGACCCTATCAAATCTCTCTTGCTACTGTTCTTGTGAAATGCCTAGGGACATCTGACTATGTTAAAGGTGTTTTTAGATTAGATTCCCTAGTGTGGAAACAGGCCCTTCGGCCCAAGAAGTCCACACTGGCCTTCCGAAGAGTAACCCACCCAGTCCCATTTCCCTCTGGCTAATGCACCTAACACCATGGGCAATTTAGCATGGCCAATTCACCTGACCTGCACATCTTTGGACTGTGGGAGGAAACTCACGCAGACACGGGGAGAATGTGCAAACTCCACACAGATAGCCACTTAAGGCTGGAATCAAACCTGGGACCCTGGTGCTGTGAGACAGCACCGCTAACCACTGAGCCACTGCGTGTTTGATGAATATATAACATTGTTAATTATTTTGACACTTATTTCTATTTAATTCCTTTCAATTGATCAAATAAGGATCTACCCGTCTGCTACAT
This sequence comes from Chiloscyllium punctatum, assembly GCF_047496795.1. NCBI lineage: Eukaryota > Metazoa > Chordata > Chondrichthyes > Orectolobiformes > Hemiscylliidae > Chiloscyllium > Chiloscyllium punctatum. The sequence continues at coordinate 16,143,274 of NC_092740.1, read as the reverse complement.
AGTATTATCCAGAACTGTCTACCCATTAACCCTCTTCATCTCATTACCCATTTCTTCTCTCCCCTTTGTTTCAATATCCTTTCCTAATTCAACCAAAAAAGGTGCTTGGTTATCTCTTCTTGGAAAAAAGCATACTCCAAATGTTGATTTGAATTTTGTTGACTGTTTGTCCCATGCTGCATTTTTATCATTGCCGTCTTTGTACTTTATAAAAACAATTAACTTGCTTTCACATAAGGCCATTGATGTGGAAAAAGATTCCAACACGCTGTGCATAATTTGACACCAAGCCACAGAAAGACGTGTAGATGGGTGACAGAGGTCATCTTTAAAATACCGCTGCTGCGAGTCATCATCTTTTTCAGCGTGAAATTCATTTAAAACTTTTTTTGCACAGTTGGGCTCCCATGGTATTAATCTCAGAATAAGACCTTTGCAATACCTTTAAGACTATTTCATTGTTGCAAATACATGTAGCCTAGTGGGACCATTGAGTGGCCGTAAGTTTGCCAAACATTTTAAATCGCATCCGACAGAAGGATCTAGGGAGGCGGTGAGGTTTAGGGAGGGAATTCCACAGTTTACGGTCTGTGGTGTACCGAAAATCACATTGTGTGTTTTGTCTACTTGAGGCTACCATGTACACATGCAGCAGCAGAGGGTGTTTGTTCAGAAGAAACAGTAAAGGGTTAGTGTTGAACAAACGGGCAGCACGGTGGCTCAGTGGTTAGCACTGCTGCCTCACAGCACCAGGGTCCCCGGTTCAATTCCAACCTTGAGCAACTGTCTGTGTGGAGTTTGCACGTTCTTCCCGTGTCTGTGTGGGTTTCCTCCCACAGTCCAAAGATGTGCAGGTCAGGTTAATTGGCCATGCTAAATTGCACATAGTGTTAGGTGCATTAATCAGAGGGAAATGGGCCTGAGTGTGTTACTCTTCGTAGGGTCGGTGTGGACTGGTTGAGCCGAAGGACCTGTTTCCAGACTGTAGGTAATCTAATCTAAAATCTAACATGTACGGTTCTAATTCTGAACTTCTAGCAGTTTCAAGAACTTCATGGAGGTCAGGAATGTAAGGCACAATCACCAGACATCAAATATAGTAAATCAGGGATCCAATGGTCCAAAATTGAAGAAATGTGGAGCTTGAAGAGGGTTGTAGGGATGGACAAGTTTGAGATGAAGCCAGGTCTTCACTGGTTGGCAAATGGGAGGCTGGCCAGGAATGTATTAGACTACAGATCCAACACTCCCTAACTGGAGACAGTGAGGACTACAGATGCTAGAGATCAGAGTCAAGAGTGTATTGCTGGAAAAGCACAGCAGGTCAGATAGCATCTGAAGAGCAGGAAAATTGACATTTCAGGCCAGAGTCCTTCATCAGTAGTCTGGCCCAAAATGCTCCTCAGATACAGCCAGATCTGCTGTGCTTTTCCAGCAACACATTCTCAACTCCCTCACTGGACACGAACACCCAGATGATAATGGAACTACCAAAGACCACAGGCTGGCAATATTTGCCTGTTGTATTCAGGGAAGAAAGGGAGAAACCTTGGAAGAGCTGAACCTGTATCGTTCCCCCTACCCTGCGCCACAGACATGACACTGTTAGGTAAAGCACATTGCTCCCACCTGCAGTAAGGGTGGTCACCCAAACCCAAGCGGAGGGGTTCTTCCACATCCTTGATGTTAAACTCCGGGCTTATAAAGTTGGATGTCCAGGCTAGACAGTCAGTCCCTGAGGCTGTCTGTGCCACTGCCCCTCTGTAAGAGCTCCCGTTATTTTCATAACAGTTGGCAGCAGTATCTGGATAAAATAGACATTTGTAAATGTTAAGCAGCAATGTGTTAATGATCCTGGAAAGTTACTTCTATAAAAGCGATTGCTGTTGCTACTAAAAGCTTTGCATATTTCATTCACTCGACATAAATGCTTTATGTTGAAGAATGTATGTAGGAAGAAAAACTTTCTTCCTGCTATAGATTTATTGGCACATTTTCTCAACTGCACATCATATGTATTATTCAAAGTCTGTGTCATTTTAGTGATCTGACTACATTATTTCATTCAGCCCGGTATTGATATTGGACTCAAGTCTCCTCAATAATAAAAATGATTGCTTCTCAAGACAAACAGGTATGTTATCATTCTATCCAAATATTTATGTTGGACATAGTTCAGAGTGAACAGTTATACAGGAGCCTATGCCCTGGCTAATGATGTGTGATTCCACGGAAGGTCTGCTCGTGTTTTAATGGAAGTGTTGAAAGCATCAGGTACCCTCAATTTGTCACATTTCTAAAAGAATGGAAGATGGTGATGTAGTTGGTCTTGGCTAGTGTCACACGTTCAAATCCCACCATAGTAGTTGGTGGCATTTAAATGCAATTAAATCTGAATTTGAAAGCTCCCCTCAGTAATGGCTATCCTGAAATAACCAAAAATTGTCATAAAAACCTATCTGCTTCAGTAATAGAAATCCTTACTCACTGTGATCTACATGTTGTTGAGACATAGAGTCATACAGTATTGGAGAGGCTCTTCAGCCCATCGAGTCTCTACCACCCTTTCTGCACTTCTCCCACTTTCCAGCACTCAGCCTTCAACATTAAATATTGTGATACTTCAGATGTTTGCCCACTTTCATGAATCCACAGACCCACATCAATTATTAATTTCCTTCTTAAAAGGCTGAGCAAGTCATTCAGTTCCAGAGTAATTAGGAAAGGGGAACAAATACCAGCCTTGACTTCAACTCCCACATCTCATGAAAGGGTGTATCACGTAAAGAGGAGTCAAAGAGATGTACAGCATGGAAACAGACCCTTCGGTCCAAATAATCCATGCTGACCAGATATTCTATATTAATCTCATCCCATTTGCCAGCATTTGGCCCATATCCCTCTAAACCTTTCTATTCACATACCCATCCAGATGCCTTGTAAATGTTGCAATTGTACCAGCCTCCACCACTTCCTCTGGCAACTCATTCCATACATGCACCACCCTCTGCATGAAAACTTTGCCCCTTAAGTCCGTTTTATATCTTTCCCCCTCACCCTAAACCTATGCCTTCTAGCTCTAGACTCTCCCACCCTATCTATTTACCCCATCTATGCCCTTTCCGATACTATAAACCTCTACAAGGTCACTCCTCAGCCTCCAATGCTCCAGGAAAACAGCCCCAGCCTACTCAGCCTCTCCCTATAGCTCAAACCCTCCAATCCTGGCAACATCCTTGTAAATCTTTTCTGAACCCTTTCAAGTTTCACAACATCCTTCCGATAGCAGGGAGACCAGAGTTATCAGAACATTCAAATTTGGAAGATCAGTGGGGAAAGTGTGAGGTAGCAGATGATAGGCAAAGAGGAAGCTTACTCTTTGAAATGTCCATCATGGCCAGGATGGGCCAAATGGCCTTGATCCTGTGGTGTTTGATTATGTGAACCTTTCCTTTCTTAGACTGTGATGTGGAAAATTGGAGTGACCGGCTTCGGCAGCGGGTAAATCCATACTGGTCCCAGTCTAGGAGCTGATCCTCTTCCCTGCTATAGGAATGTCGGTTTAGCGACTATCTGGTGTCTCTGCCTCTGAATCAACATGTGTTTGTATTTGGCAACATGAAACTATAAAGCAGACTGACTTGTAGTGCAGTACCGAGGGAGTGCCACCCTGCCAGAGGCACAAACTGAGGACATCTCTGCCCATGCAGCAAAAGATCTCATGGTGCCACCCATCTGAGAGTAGAGCAGGAAGAGTTCTACCTGTCAGTGAGCTCTGGGATCTTGTTTCTTTCAGGCATTTCACCTGAACAACAGGCCATTTCTGTCATGTGAGCTAGAGTTACAGCAGTGGAGTGGAAACAGTTCTAAAGAGGCTTTCTTTCTGTTACCATCCTGTGTTTACGGGGCAGGACTACATCAACATCCAATGGAGAGATTAATGACCAACCATCATTGAGAACTAACTGGAACACAAGTGCAGAGGACTGAATTGCCTGGGGGAAGGGGGAGGGTGAGCACCATCAATGGTTGCTGCCAAGACACTATTTCTATCGCACGCTCTTACCTATTTCACAGAACTCCCCAACGTAATTCTCACTGCACTCACACACACTCTCACCGCTGTCTTCCACCTCATGGCAGGTGCCTCCATGAAGACATGGGTTGATCTCGCAAGCTGTCAATTGGAAGAAAGGACAAACTTTACTCCACCTTCAGTTTGTCATTGTTCAACCAAAGCGGCTTCCGAAAATTGTCCCTGATCCGTAAAGATGGACGAAAACACCAGCCTCACATCTCCGCTGAGCCATCAACGCTTGTCTCCAACCCAAAACCAAAAGGCTGTGTTCCCTGTTGGATCATCTTCTGTCTAAGAGAAAATGAGGTCTGCAGATGCTGGACAGCAGAGTCGAGAGTGTGTTGCTGGAAAAGCACAGCAGGTCAGACAGCGTCCGAGGAGCAAGAGAATCAACATTTCGGGCTGGAGCCCTTCATCAGAATCCTGATGAAGGGTTCCGGCCTGAAATGACGATTCTCCTGCTCCTGAGATGCTGCCTGACCTGCTGTGCTTTTCCAACAACAAACTCTCGACTCACCTTCGGTCTAGTCTGGTGAGAAGCAGACCCAGTGGAAGAGGGGCACACATTACAGGTTAAGATTAGCTTAGTGGTACAGAACTTGGGAATTGCTGAGGGAAGGGACAACTGTCAGAGTTTTTCATCTTGTACTAATCAGGACAAAATTGCACGAATATAAAATCTCAAAGGGAACAACAATTTACACTGCATGAGAAGAGGGCACGGGTTGGTTAGAAAGCGAACTTTTATTGGTCAAGATATCACCATGGGTAATGCATCTGGGAATGGCTGTCCCACAAGCTTTGTTGAGTTGAATTTGGCTTTTTCCAACTAAATGAAAGCTTAGAGGACTCTCGTTGGTCGGTGTATTCTCCATAGCAATGCCTTGACCAATCAGACTCTACTTGCCTGGTTCAAATTAACCAAAATTGGCAGTTAACTCTTTCACTGGTGCATTCTCCACGGCAATATCTCTATCAATCAGAGTCCACTTGTTAACCTATCAGCAGCCTTGCATCAACACTATAAATTGTTGTTTCTTACGTTAGAGCCCGGGTGTCCTTGGAGAAGGAGCACGCGGTGTCCACCGACACCCTGGAGTCGTTCAGGGAGAGGTGGGCGCCGCAGGGAGTGGAGTGCATCATTTCTCCCTCCAACTCTATTTTGATTTAGTCCCTACCCTCCCCTTCACTGTTTTGATCACACAGCATTGCCCTGTGGTTTGAAGGGCAGTGCTTGTCACTGGCCACTCGGGTGTCTTTCCTATCTTCCTGGTGGTGGAAATTGAATAAAGATTCGTGCACTTTGTGTCTTTTCACTGTGTCTCACACCTGCACACACACACACTATGGGTGCTGGGGAATAAAAATAAGCACTACCGCACTTAGGCGGTAGTGTGGGGGCTAGAAAAAAAAAGGAAAAAACAGGAATAACCCCCGGGTGTCCTTGGAGAAGGAGCACGCGGGTGTCCACTGACACCCTGGAGTTGTGAAAAAAAAGAAAGAGAAAAAAAAAAAAATAAAAATAAAATAAATTGTTGTTTCTTACGTTAGAGCCCGGGTGTCCTTGGAGAAGGAGCACGCGGTGTCCACCGACACCCTGGAGTCGTTCAGGGAGAGGTGGGTGCCGCAGGGAGTGGAGTGCATCATTTCTCCCTCCAACTCTATTTTGATTTAGTCCCTACCCTCCCCTTCACTGTTTTGCTCACACAGCATTGCCCTGTGGTTTGAAGGGCAGTGCTTGTCACTGGCCACTCGGGTGTCTTTCCTATCTTCCTGGTGGTGGAAATTGAATAAAGATTCGTGCACTTTGTGTCTTTCACTGTGTCTTACACCTACACACACACACCATGGGTGCTGGGGAAAAAAATAAGCACTACCGCACTTAGGCGGTAGTGTGGGGATAGAAAAGAAAAAAAAGAAAAAGAAGAAAGAAGAAAAAAAAAGATAGAAAAAAAGAAAAAAATAAAAAGAAAAAAAGAAAAAAAAATAAATAAATTGTTGTTTCTTACGTTAGAGCCCGGGTGTCCTTGGAGAAGGAGCACGCGGTGTCCACCGACACCCTGGAGTCGTTCAGGGAGAGGTGGGCGCCGCAGGGAGTGGAGTGCATCATTTCTCCCTCCAACTCTATTTTGATTTAGTCCCTACCCTCCCCTTCACTGTTTTGCTCACACAGCATTGCCCTGTGGTTTGAAGGGCAGTGCTTGTCACTGGCCACTCGGGTGTTTTTCATATCTTCCTGGTGGTGGAAACTGAATAAAGATTCGTGCACTTCGTGTCTTTCACTGTGTCTCACACCTGCACACACACACCATGGGTGCTGGGGAAAAAATAAGCACTACCGCAGTTAGGCGGTAGTGTGGGGGAAAAAAAAAGAAAAAAAGAAAAAAAAAGTTAAGAATGAATATAAACAGGGGATCACACAGCAAAAAATAAAAAAAAAGAAAGAAAATAAATTGTTGTTTCTTCTGGGGGGGGGGAGGCACGGACGCCAGTCGGCCGGTGGACAGTCCTTTGGGTTCAGCAAACCGGGTGTCCTTGAAGAAGGAGCACGCGGTGTCCACCAACACCCTGGAGTTGTTCAGGGAGAGGTGGGCACCGCAGGGAGTGGAGTGCATTATTTCCCCCCCCAACTCTATTTTGATTTAATCCCTGCCCTCCCCTTCACTGGTTTGATCACACAGCATTGCCCTTTGATGCGAAGGGCAGTGCTTGTCACTGGCCACTTGGGTGTTTTCCTATCTTCCTGGTGGTGGAAACTGAATAAAGATTCGTGCACCTTGTGTCTCTCACTGTGTCTCACACCTGCACACACACACCATGGGTGCTGGGGAAAAATAAGCACTACTGCAGTTAGGCGGGAGTGTGGGGGTTAATTAAAAAAAATAAACAGGAGATATTCTAAAAAAGAAGAAAAAAATAAATTGTTGTTTCTTTCATAATGTGGTATTCTTCAGATTCTGTCCTAATAAGTGCAAGGTGAAGAACTTCAAGATAATGCCTTCTTTTTTGCATCAATAATCAAGTTTCATGTGAAGTAAATAATCTTCCAGTTACCTTTGGATCTTACAATTTCAGAATGAATCCCACCCTCGGTACAAATGCATTTCTCAATGTCACCGTGAAGACTTCGCATCCATGTCTTTCCAAAGTCATAATATTTCAGGTGCTGTCTTTCAAAGCACTTTTCTAAGTACAAAGATCACAAATAAAAACAGGGACTAATAGAATTGTTGGGTGCAGTGGAAGAACTATGCACACATTCAAACATTCAAAAAACAATCTTTCAACTCTCCAACCCTTTCCCCTTATCCCTGCAATTTCTTTTGCCTGAGTCTTTATTCAGTTCTGTTTTGAAAGCTACTATTGAATCTATTTCCATCATCTTATTAAGCAGTATATCCCGAAACTGTCCCTTTATCCTAACTCTCTATCTTTTATTAATTAGCAAGTCATCTATCCATGTTAATATGCTATCTCCAATACCATGTGTTCTTATCTTATTTATGTGTGTTATCTTATCAAATGTATACATTTGTGTCTAAAAATCCAAATATATCACATCCACTGTGTTTTTGTTTTTGCTGCTGTTTACCTATTATTTACTTATCTACGCTACTTAACTTTGTGATCTGCCTGTATTGTTTGCAAGACAAAGCTTTTCACTGTGCCTCGGTACATGTGACAATAAATTCAATTCAATTCACTGGTTCTCCTTTATCATCTTTACTTTCTCAAAGAATTCTCATCAATTCATCAGGCATGATTTCCCCTCCATGAATGGTAACCAAATGTCAGCCAAAGGGTTGTATAATCTGGGAAACTACATTGTCCTTTCAAACTGCACAGTTTAGATTGTGAAATCCATTCTTCGGGCTTAGAGACTTGAAGTTGACAGTGGAGTATCCAGTGTCATTGTCAGAGCAGCAATTATCCCAATGATTGGTGGAGCAATCTTGATGGGCTGAATAGCCTTCCTCTGCTCCTATGTCTTATGGACAGGACAGTAAAGCAAGAAAGTGTAATGGCTTCCAATGGGAATGGAAGTACAGAATTCAGCCATTTGAGATTGCTCTGCCAGTCTGTTAGATCAAGGCAATCGTAGCTTCTAAATGGAAATACAATTTGTTCCCTACAAATGGCATTCAGAGTTTTCAAAGGTCCACTGAGGGTACACTGTGGATGAGTGGGCTGGATGAACTAAAGTGTTCTGCATAAGAACGTAATATCTACGAGTAAGAGTAGGCTTTTCAGCTCCTAAAGCAGACTGTACTATTTGATACAAACATGGCTCAACTCATCTCTACTTTCCTGCCCATTCTCCAGAATCCTTCAACCCATTAGTAATTAAAGATCAGCCTGTCTCCTCCTCAATTTACTCAACGTCCCCATATATACGGCACTCTGAGACAGTGAATTCCACAGATTCATGACACTTTGAGAGAAGTAATTTCTCCTCAACTCTGTTTTAAATCTGCTACACCTTATCCTGAAGCTCTGAGCTCTCGTTCTAGATTGTCCCACATGAGGAAATATCCGCTGTACGTCTACTTCATCAATCCCCTTCAGCATCTTGTACACCTCATCCCTGTCAATTCCAGAGAGTATGAACCACAATTGCTCAAGCTCTCTTCATAAGACAAACCCCACACCTCTAGAATCAATCTAGTGTACTGCCTCAGCCTGGAACTGAATCATAGCATCCCTATAGTGTGGGAACTGGCCCCTCAACCCAACAAGTCCACACCAACCCTCCGAAGAGTAACCTACCCAGACCCATTCCCCATATCCTCCATTAATCCCTACACATCCCCAAACACTACAGACAATTTAGCATGGCCAAATCACCTAATCTGCACATATTTGGATTGTGGGAGGAGACCCACGCAGACATGGGGAGAATGTGCAAACTCCTGACAGTCACCCGAGGCTGGAATCGAACCTGGGTCCCTGGCGCTGTGAGGCAGCAGTGCTGACCACTGAACCACCTTGTCTGTTCTACTCACTCTAGGATCTTATTTAATGTTTCACTGTAAAAATAAGGTTGTCTCTATCACCCACCTTTCTCACAGTGCCTTCCTGTGAATGGATCTTTACAGATGCACTGATAGGAGTTGTGTCGAGGGATATTGACACAGGCAGCACCATGCCAGCAGGGGTCACTTTCACAATAATCTGTTAAATAAGTTAGAGTAGAATGAAATAGTACTTCAAACAGGATTAAAAATAGACATCATTCAGATATTTCGACAATAAAGAGCACATTCAGCTAAAACATCTACTCAGTGGTGTCAAATCTAATGATTCTGCATTGTGAAAATACATTGCATCATTTTATCCAATCTTGTCCTTTGTCCTCTCTCCCAAAGATCTGGCCATTCTTCATGAACTATATCATAGATGTGTTACAATGCTGAAGGGGGCCATTTCACCCATCGTGATTGCACTACGATCTGCTAGGAATCCTGCAGTAACTCCCCTCCAGACTCCCCAAAGCCTGTCCGCCATCTACATGGCACAAGTCAGGAGTGTGATGGAATACTCCCCAGTCACCTGGATGGGTGCAGCTCCAACAGCACTCAAGATGCTTGACATCATCCAGGACAAAGCAGCCTATGTGATTGGCACCACATCCATAAATACCCATTCCCTCCAGAGAGATGATTCCAACCTTCTTAAGATTTAATTCTCTCTTTGGGACATTGAATTAATTGTTGAATAACCTCAATGTTTTGCATTCTCTCAATCACTTCATTTCTTTTCAAATGGAATATGATTCTAAATCTGGGAGGTCATGTTGCGGCTGTACAGGACATTGGTTAGGCCACTTTTGGAATATTGCATGCAGTTCTGGTCTCCTTCCAATCAGAAGGATGTTGTGAAACTTGAAAGAGTTCAGAAAAGACTTACAAGGATGTTGCCAGGGCTGGAGGATTTGAGCTATAGGGAGAGGCTGAACAGGCTGGGGCTGATTTCCCTGGAGCTTCAGAGGCTGAGGGGTGACATATAAATGCTGAGGGGCATGGATAGGATAAATAGACAAGGTCCTTTCCCTAGGATAGGGGAGTCCAGAACTAGAGCACATAGGGTGAGAGGGGAAAGATATAAAAGGGACCTACAAGACAACTCTTTCACACAGAGGGTGGTGCATGTATCGAATGAGCTGCCAGAGAAAGTGGTGGAGACTGGTACAATTACAACATTTAAAAGGCATCTGGATGGGTATATGAATAAGAGGAGTTTAGAGGGATATGGGCCAAATGCTGGCAATGGGACTAGTTTAGAATAGGGTATCTGGTCTGCATGGACAAGTTGGATCAAAGTGTCTGTTTCCGTGCTGTACATCTCTAATTCCTAAATCCCGGTCTATCTGCAGCACATGAACTGCAATGTATGAAGAAGGCAGTTCACTACCACCCCCTCAAGGGCAACTAGGGCCGGGGCATGAATTCTGGCCCAGCCAGTGACACCCACATCCCATGAGCACATTCCCATTATTTCTATGCACTGCTTCTTGCGTTCATTCACTCATGTACTTTGAAATGGTTTTATTCTATTTATTGCTGGGATATGGACGACACTAGCAAGGCTAGCATTTCTTTAATTCGCCCTTCGTTTACCTCGGTAAGATGGTAGTTTTCCCTGGTTTGAGGTGCTGTAGTGTTGCAATATGATACAACTCAGTGACTCACTAGACCGCCATGTGCCAGGTTGCAGTTAAGAGTCAACCCCACACCGTGGTGAGACTGGAGTCACATGAAGTCCAAACCAGGGGAGGATGGTAGGTATCGTTCCTCTCTCGGACGTGAGAGGTTCCAGCTGGCATGTGTTGAGCAGCCTTCCTGAACCTCCTGAACTCCAGTCCTGTGAGAGTTCTGACACAGTAACAATGAACTCTCCAATCAGGATGGAACATGACCTGGAGTGAAGTTTGTACCAGTGAAGTTTTCACAAGGCTGTAGTCAATTCTTGATTAGTGGTGCTGGAAGAGCACAGCAGTTCAGGCAGCATCCAACGAGCAGCGAAATCAACTTTTCGGGCAAAAGCCCTTGATGAAGGGCTTTTACCCGAAACGTTGATTTCGCTGCTCGTTGGATGCTGCCTGAACTGCTGTGCTCTTCCAGCACCACTAATCCAGTATTTGATTTTCAGCATCTGCAGTCATTGTTTTTACCTTGTAGTCAATTCTTATCTATGTCAAAGTCAGAGTGCCCTGGCGAGACCTCGTAGAATCCCTACTGTATGGAAGCAGACCATTTGGCCCATTAGGTCCACACCAACCCTCTGAAGAGCATCCTGCCCAACCCCTGTATTGTTCCATCCAGCCTGCACATCCCTGGATACTATGGGCTATTTAGCATGGCCAATCCAGCTAACCTGCACATCTCCGGACTGTGGGAGGAAACCCACACAGGCACAGGGAGAACGTAAAATTTCCCACAGTCAGTCACCCGAGGCTGGAATCAATCCTGGGTCCCTGACACTGTGAGGAGGCAGTGCTAACCACTGAGCCACCGTGCCACCCTGATTTAAATGCATTTCCTCTGGATCATTAGCCGAGCAATATAACTACTAGACTATCATGCCTCTTCATGTAAATAAAAACCCTTTAGTCTGAACTAACTCTGGTTAACTGATTCCTTCAGGTGAATATGCGACCATTCCCTTTAAAGACTGCAATACTCATTTCTTTCCTTACATTTCAAATCCTTAAAATTTAGAGTCAATCCCATGGCCCCTCCCTCTATCTTTCTAATTCCAGTAGAATATTGTTCTGAAGTAGAATTGAAAATAAGTTGTGCTGGTGTTTTAGGAGAGGGGAGTACAGTTGTGAAATTGAGGTTTGATTTATTTTGTGATGGGATACATAGATACATAGGTGTCCCACATAGATGTGAATTTGATGGAAATGAATCGACAAGTCCTTTAACACCTGCCATTTTCTGCTTAATGTGTACTTTTCTTCCCAAAACCAATGAGACAGTTGTACCATGTGTTAGTGGCTGGATCCATTCACAGTAACCCCATTGTTCATCCTTGTCAAAATTGGGGGTGGTGGCGCACCTGAAACAAAAATAAAACAATGTTGGGAACCAAAAAAACTCATAAAAGGATACAATTGTTGAAACTTAATTTAAAAATTTGTGCATCCAGAGTACGTGGGGGTCACTGGCGTGACCAGTATTTATCAGCCGTCCTCGACTCACCTGGAGAATGTGAACACTCTAATCACATGGACCCATATGGGGGACGGGTGCAGCAATGCTAAGGGGCAGCAGGTAATCCCTTAGATTAAATTATCCTGGGGGGCACTGGCATCATTATAGGCACATTCTCAGAATCCACAACTGACTAGCAACAGCAATGGCTAGAACTGCAAACCCCTCCCCAGCTCAGAATCTTATGTCGAAGGAGATCTTTAACTATTGCAACCTTTATATGCAAGACTCAGGTAGGAACTGGGTAGAACTTCATTCCTTGCAATTATACAGCACCTTTAACATAGCAAATCATCCAAGGATACTTCATAGAGTGTGCTTTTTCATTCACAGAATGAGAGCATCACTGGCTAGACCAGCATTTAAATGCCCAGAGGGTAGTTAAGAGTCCCAGTCTGGTGTTAGATTTGAGCCAGATTTCCTTCCCTGAAGGGCATTAGTGAATCAGACAGGCTTTTCCCAACAATTGACAACCATGGTACCATTCCAGATATTTCCATTAAATTCAAATTCTGCTATCTGCCATGGCAGGATTTGAACCTGGGTCCCCAGCAGATTACCTTTGTTGTGGTTCTGTTCGCCGAGCTGGGAATTTGTGTTGCAGACGTTTCGTCCCCTGTCTAGGTGACATCCTCAGCGCTTGGGAGCCTCCTGTGAAGCGCTTCTGTGATGTTTCCTCCGGCATTTATAGTGGTCTGCAGTTTTGTCTTAAGCTTCCCTTTGCCTCCATATTCAATCCATCAAGTCCTGAATGGGATTTGTTGGTCCCATTTTTTATCACAGAAGCGCTTCGCAGGAGGCTCCCAAGCACTGAGGATGTCACCTAGACAGGGGACGAAACGTCTGCAACACAAATTCCCAGCTCGGCGAACAGAACCACAACAACGAGCACCCGAGCTACACATCTTCTCACAAACTTTGAAGATTACCTTTGTCTCTGGATCAATAGTCCAGTGATAATTGCACTAAGCCATTGCCTTCCTTGTCATGCACATTCTGAAACTGAACTACCATTAGCTCAGATCTTTCAGTATAGGAGTTGGAACGTCATACTGAGATTGTACAGGACATTGCTGAGGCCGCTTCTGGAGTACTGTGTCCAGTTCTGGTTGCCCTGTTATAGGAAAGAAATTATTAAACTGGAAAGGGCTCAGAAAATATTTATCAGGATGTTACCAGTAATGGAGGGCTTGAATTATAAGGAGAGGTTGGACAGGGTGGGACTTTTTTCACTGGAGCATAGGAGGTTCAGGGGTGACCTTATAAAGGTTTATAAAATTGTGTTTTAGATTACTTACAGTGTGGAAACAGGCCCTTCGGCCCAACAAGTCCACAATGCGCCACCGAAGCACAACCCACCCAGACCCATTCCCCGACATTTACCCCTTCACCTAACACTACGGGCAATTTAGCATGGCCAATTCACCTAACCTGCACAACTTTGGATTGTGGGAGGAAATCGGAGCACCCAGAGGAAACCCTCACAGACACGGGGAAGAATGTGCAAACTCCACACAGTCAGTCACCTGAGGTGGGAACTGAACCCAGGTCTCTGGTGCTGGGAGGCAGCAGTGCTAACCACTGTGCCACCGTGCCACCCAGCATAGAGGCATAGAAAAGGTGAATAGTAAATGTCTTTTCCTTAGGGTTGGGGATTTCAAGACCAGGGGCCATTTTTAAGGTGAGAGGAGAAAGATTTTAAAAAGACATGCGGGGCAATTCTTTTTACATAGAGAGTGGTTCATGTGTGGGATGAATTTCCAGAGCAAGTGGTGAATGCGGGCACAGTTACAATATTTAAGAGACATTTGGATAAGTACATCAATAAGAAATGTTAGGAGGGATATTGCCCAAGTGGAGGCAGCTGGGACTAGTTTAGTTCAGGATTATGTTCGGCATGGACTGATTGGACCAAAGTGTCTGTTTCCATGCTGTATGACTCTATGGCAATATTAAGTCAGGTGGAAGAGGGTAGATCTCATAGATTGGCCTAAAGGAAAAGAGAAAGATTCGAGAAGCAAAAAGTCTTAGATAAGGAATTCCAGAGTTTAAGGCTTTCCTGCTAAAGCATTGTCAGTAACAGTGCTGCACATATAATCACAGACATATGGGAGGGAAAATCTGGGGAATGTAGGTATCTCAGAGGACAGTGGACCTAGAGGAGGTTACAGTGATAGAAAGTGGGGGGGGGGGGGGGAGCGGGGGGAGGCCATGGAGGGATTTGAAAACAAAATGAGAGTTTTAAGCACTGCTAATAGAGGTTGTTACGATGGAGGCTGGAAGAGTGCACTGTTCTCTAGTCCCTCAACTCCATGGAACCCAACACAAAATGAAAAATAGTTTTCCCCATAATTGAGCCACCCAATTAACTAACTCAACAACCAGATTCCATTAACAAGTACAATTATCAAAACAAAATGCATTCAAGGGGGATGTGATTACTAGTTAATATACTGTTGGGAATACACTTCTTAGAAGTCCACCTTGAAAAACTAGAGGAATTTGAACTAATTGGATAATTTATGTGTTGATAAAGGTATTACAATATGATTTACTGGAAACTAAACCCCAAAATTTAATGTATGCAGCAAGTTACTCGCTTTCACAGGAAATCAAGCAGCGCTGGGGAAAGAGCCAAGCAAAGCTCTCAAGGAGTTAAGAAATGGGGTTTATTTCTTCAATTATTGGAAAAGTAGCAATCACATTAATAGAGAAGTCAATAATGAGGGACAAGAGTTTTAAGGGAAGGAGCAGGATATTTAGAGGGGATTTGAGGAAACAATTTCTCTCTCAGAGATAGCTGCGTATCTAGAACTCACTGCTTAAAATGGTGGTTGATCAAGAACCCTCAAGAAATTTAAGAATCATTTAGATGAACACCTGAATTGCCATTGCATGTAAGGCCAAATGCTAGAAATTGAGGTTAGAACAGATGGATGTTTGATGACGAGTAGAGACAAAAGGGGCTGAAGGACCTCTTTCCATGCTTTAAAAACATTGTGTCTCTAAATATATGGCTTGGAAAAGACTTGAGAGGATTTATCTTTTCTGTCCTCTTAAGAGACTGTACTCTCAATTCTCAAAGACTTGAATCAGAACACAAAGTTTATCATTAATCTACAGCTGTCAACAATTCAGCATCATCAACAGGAAATCCAATGGGTATGAGGAGCCATCAGATCCTATCCTTTATTTCCAGATCCTGGGCCAACAAGGTCTTTTTTTCCCATTTGCCTTTCATCTTTTTTAAACCATCAGCTCTGTGTTTTTGCATTGTGTGAGTGTGTCTATGTGTGAAATTAAGGGAATAATTTTCATTCTGGATCATGGCTTAGCTGGTAAGAATATGTTTCATTTATAATAAAACACATTATTTTGATTTCATTAAAGAAGCCTAGTAAACATTTCTTTTATTCTGGAAAGTAGTACAAAAAGAGAAGTTATGAGTCATTTTGTTAATTGAATCATGCTTATCTGGAGAGATGATAGCCTAGTGTTAAATCAGAGACCCAGGTAACTTTGTGGGAACCCAGGTTTGAATCCTGTCATGGCAATTTTAAAAAGTCTGTAATTAAGAGTCTAATGATAACCATGAATCCATTGCTGGGAAAAACCCATCTGGTTCACTAATGTCCTTTAGGGAAGGAAACTGCCATCCTTACCTGGCCTGGCTTACATGTGACTCCAGGCCCACAGCAATTCACGCTTCACTACCCTCTGGGAAACAAATGCTGCCTAACCAGCAATGCACACATCCCGAGAATGAATAAAGAAGAAACAAATACTTCTGAGGTGATTTGAGGAAAATGTCTTTTCACCCAGAGGGTGGTGGGAATCTGCCTGGGAGGCAGGAACCTTAAAGAAGTACTTGGATGAGCACTTGAAATGTCATAAGGTGATGAGCTGAGTGCTGGAAAGTAGGATTAGTGTAGATAGGTCGAAGCAGATCTGATGAGCTGAAGGGTCTCCCTGTGCTGTATAATTCTATGACTAATGGCATGGTTAGTTGATTATTGTGATTTGATTATCAATTCAGTCCTTCCCATAACAGTCACAGCAATATATTGTCAGGAACATAAATGTTTATCCTCTAAATAATCCAAAACACATACAGTGTACACACACATCTGTCTGCAGTTCTGAAGTAACTTAAAAACACTTTTTGGCAGCTGGGGTTACTCTTGAAGGAAAAGCAGATAAAATGTAGAAT
Source organism: Chiloscyllium punctatum (assembly GCF_047496795.1). Lineage (NCBI taxonomy): Eukaryota > Metazoa > Chordata > Chondrichthyes > Orectolobiformes > Hemiscylliidae > Chiloscyllium > Chiloscyllium punctatum. Next base: position 16,126,770 of record NC_092740.1, on the reverse strand, counting down.
ACTCAGAAGTCTGTTGTTCAGTCCTTGCTCAGGAAATGCAACATTGAGAAATTTATTCATTCACTTTCACAGAAGAACAATCAAATTTCACCACGAACTACAAGGGGAATAGGAGAGATGAGCTGGGCAGGCCTTCCTCACAGCTTTCACATTCCTCCACCTGATACCAGACACCAAAGCACTCTCCATCCAGTCACTGTTCAAAACAGCCCTGTCTTGTTGACAAGATGGTAAAGTAGGCATAGCAATACCTCAACCTCCACAGAAGGCTAAGGAAATTTGGCATAAAGACCCTTACAAATTTTTATAGATACACCATAAATAAGCATCCTACTTAGATGCATCACAGCGTGATTTGGCAACCGCTCCTCTCAGGACCAAAAGACACAACAGAGAGTTGTGAACACAGCCCAGTCCATCACACAAACCAGCCTTCCATCCACTAACTCCATCTATACTTCCTGCTGCCTCGGGAAAGCAACCAACATCATCAAAGGCCTCTCCAACACAGATTATACCCTCTTCTATTCAGCAGAGGATATAAAAGTTTATATACGCATATGAACAGATTCAAGAACAGCTTCTTCCCCGCCATTATCAGACTTTTAAATGAACCTCTTTAATATTAATGTTGCTCTCTCTCTCTGCACCTTCGCAGCAGCTGAAACATTGTACTTCACACTCTGTTCTGTTACCCTGATGCACTAGTATAGTCTCATCTGCCTGTAAAGCATGTTAGACAACACTTTTCACTGTACCTCGGTACACATGACAGTAATGAATCAAATCAAATCAAATTATCAGGGGTCTCTCACAGAACAAGAGTTAGCATTCATCTTATGATTCTTAAGAAGCCTTCTTTAAAAAAAATCTCAAATGTCGACAGTGACCTATCAATGATTTCTTTCAAATAAACCACATCCCGGTTCTCTACAAAACTTGACATAAATACATTTTTCCACAATTCTTCAAAACTTAAGTCTACAGAAGGATTAAATATGGAGAATCTTCATAACAGAATCATTAAGGTGATGGGTGATGGGTGACTAGGATTTGCTGTAAATAAGGTCACAGGGAGTGAACCAACAGCATGGGGAGGAGCCATGAAAATATCCACTTACTTCTGGTCATTGTTTCTAAGTTGTAAATGGTCATATGCGAGAGCAATGAAGCTCCATTCCTTTTCACAGTAAAAGTCAAAACCTTCTACATTTGTATTCTTGTCTAATCCATTTGTTGTCCACCTTATTCACGGTGGACCTCAGAATTCTGATGGTTTTTGTGCCTCTGAAGATGAGACCCAAATACAACCCCTCCGCTCTAGAAACAATCACTGGCTCTCTGAAGGGATTCCAATCACTCTTTGCTCCAAATCAGACAGGAAAGCTGATCTGGGAGAAAGTGGGAAATATGGCCATGAGTCACCTCAGCTGATTGGTGTCTGAGCGGGCTCTGTGAGGTGTAGGAGTCACTCGATGAATTCACCTGATGAGTGTCTGAACCCCTGGCCAAGAGGATCAATCCAAGATGTTGAATTTACCAGGATTCAGCTTCACAACGTGTTTAGGAAGGTGGCTTAAACCTACGGCATCTGTCAACCTCCCCCCTGCTGGGAATGCGATTGGAAATCGGAAAAGGGAAGGATTGGAGCTGAAGTGTGAGGCGCTCCAGGGTTCAATAGCTCGCCAACACTCACTGCCTGGACCCATGCTCTAAAAGGATGGTCAGCTCTTGGTTATTTTAGTTATTTAGATTCTAATTGTGGGAGCTGAATGGACAAAGGCAGTCGGTTATGGAGGGAACTCTCACTCACCATTTCCTATTGGTCATTCTGTGCGGTATACAGGTACGATGCAGCTTGCTCGCAAACCGGAAGGGAAACACGCAAGGCCAGCCATTATCTGTGAACACTGAGCAGGTTAGATTGGTATTAGTCTGGTTATCACTAACTAATCCCTACAGAGTCCAGTGCTGAGGCTCTTCATGAAACACTGCCAGCCAAAGACACAAGAGCGTAGGAAATAGGGATGGGAGGAGGCCATTCAGCCCCTTGAACCTGTACCCACTAATCTACCAGCTGATCTTTACCCTCAATGACATTGATCTTTATATTTGTTGACATTGTTAATAGCTATCTTATTTTATGAAGGGTCTCATTATCCCCCTGAGGGAACAAATAAAATAGCCTTATCCCTGTTTTAAAGAATGGCACATGGCTCTAAATTAGATTAGATTAGATTACTTACAGTGTGGAAACAGGCCCTTCGGCCCAACAAGTCTACACCGCCCCGCCGAAGCGCAACCCACCCATACCCCTACATCTACCCCTTACCTAACACTACAGGCAATTTAGCATGGCCAATTCACCTGACCTGCACATCTTTGGACTGTGGGAGGAAACTGGAGCACCCAGAGGAAACCCACGCAGACACGGGGAGAATGTGCAAACTCCACACAGACAGTCGCCTGAGGCGGGAAATGAACCCGGGTCTCTGGCGCTGTGAGGCAGCAGTGCTAACCACTGTGCCACCGAGCCGCCCAGGTTTCCTCCCACAAGAGGAAACAACCACTCCATATTCACCCTCTAAAGACTGCTCAGGACCTTAAATGATTCAAACAAGTCATCTTTAAATTCTTCCAATCTCCAACCTCTTCGCCTGTGCCATGTCTTCGAAATAGTTATCCAATTAGTCCCATCCCCATACTTTGTCCCTGCCATCGCTTTACCATTTCAAATATGCCTCTGATTCTCTGCTTCCACCAGCCTATCAGGGAGTGAGTGCCAAATCAAATAACTTGCTGCATAAGACTATTCTTCGCATCTCCCTCCAGTTGTTTTGCTGATTATCTGCTATCTCTGGTTACTGACTCTCCTGTCACAGGAAGCGATTTCTCCTTATTTACTCAGAAGTGCTGTCAGCATGAACAAGGTGGACCGAAGGGCCTGTTTCTGTGTTGTCTGTCTCCATGGTTCCTAGCAGTCAGGGCTATGGAACAGAATTGAGTTGTCTGGAAGTCAGTGAGAATGGAAGTTCAAAGGTAGAGGCTGCAGCAAGGGTCAGGGACAAGTACACGATTGTGGCATGGTGGTAATATTAATGATCTAGTAATCCAGAGATACCCAGGCCCCTCTCCAAGTCACTCACCATCCTCACCTTTCATTCACCGTCACTGGGTCAGAATCCTGGAATTCTCTCCCTAATGATGCGGGTCACTTACAACTCAACAATATCAAGGGACACATAGCATTGGATAAAACGATAAAGGGGAGGCTTATGGCAGGTATTGAGGACTCAAGACGGCAGAAAACCTAGAGGAGTACAGAATGTACAGGGGGAAACTTATAAAGGAAATCCTTTGAGGAAAAGGTGGGGGGAACTGATGTATTGACGGAAAAGTTAAAAAAAAATCCTAAGACATTAAGGATAAAGGGATAACAAGGGAAAGACTCAGCTCTTTAAGGACCACTAGTTATTTGCGCATGGAGAGAGAGGATGTAATTAGGGTTCTAATGAATACTTTGTGTTGGTGTTCTGTGGCGAGAGGAAAAAATCTGGGAATAGAAATCAAAGAGAAGGTCTGTGATACAGTTAAAGACATTGGTATATCCAGAGTGGAGGCTCTGAGTGGTCTGGCAAGGTTAGAAGTAGAAAAATCTCCAAGGTCACATGAAATGTATCCCATATTGTTGAGTGAGGCAAGGGAAGAAATATCTGGTCACAGGAAAGATGCCAGAGGACTGGAGCACAGTCAATGTGGCGCCGATATGCAAGAAGAGAGCAAGGTATAAACCAGGAAACTACAGACCAGTCAGTCAAACCTCAGTGATAGGGAAACTATTGGAAGCAATTCTGAGGGGCAGAATTAATCTGCATTTGGACAGGTAGGGTCTAATGAAGAACAGTCAGCATGGTTTTGTTAAGTGAAGGTGATTACATTTTTTGAAGAAGTGACCAGAGCAATGCATCTGATGTAGTCTACTTGGACTTCAGCAAGACATTTGATAAGGTCCTGCGTAGTAGACAAAAAGTGAAGGTTAGAGCCCATGGGAAATTTAGCAAAGCAGATCCAGAATTGGCTGAGTAACAGGAAGAGATGGTCAAAGGATGTTTTTTGTGACCAGAAGCATGTGTCCAGTGGGATCCCATGGGAATCAGCATTAGGGACCTTTACTGTTTGTGGTACATATTAATGATTAGATTTGAATTTAGAAGGTTTGAGCAGTAAGTTTGCTGATGATACAAAAGATTGGTGGGGTGGTAAATGGTGAGGAGAATAGCCTTAGAGTATGGGAGGATATAGATGTTCTGGTTAGATGGGCTGATCAACGGCAAATGGAATTCAATCTGGATTAATATAAGGTGATGCACTTGGGCTGGACAAACAAGGCAAGGGAATTCATGATGAACAGTAGCACCCTGGGAAACACCGAGAATCAAAGGAACCTTGGTGTGCATGTACCTCAGTCCCTTAAGGTAGCAGGACAGTTAGATAAAATGGTTAAAGAGTCATGTAGAATGCTTGCCTTTACTAGCTGAGGCTAAGAGGTTTAAGAGCAGGGAGGTGATGCTGAATCTGTATAACAATATTGGTTGGACCACAGCCAGAGGATTGTGTGCAGTTCTGGAAAGCACATTAGTGGAGGGATGTGATTGCACTGGAGAGGTTGCAGAGGCAATTTACCAGGATGTCAAACCAAAAGAGAAAATTCTGGAAAATCTCAGCAGGTCTGGCAGCATCTGTAAGGAGAGAAAAGAGCTGACGTTTTGAGTCTAACTGACCCTTTGTCAACCAGACAACGTTACACACATTTGCTTGAGCTATTATCTGTCTGGGTGTTGGTGACTCACTTCCTCCTGAACGTATTGTGTCTTGCTTTGACAAAGGGTCAGTTAGACTCGAAACATCAGCTCTTTTCTCTCCTTACAGGTGCTGTCAGACCTGCTGAGATTTTCCAGCATTTTCTCTTTTGGTTTCAGATTCCAGCATCCGCAGTAATTTGCCTTTACCAGGATGTCACCTGGGCTGGAGTGTTTATGCAAAGAGATTGGACAGACTGAGGTTGTGTGCCTTAGAGTGGAGGAGATTGAGAGAGGACGTCATTGAGACGTATAAAGTTATGAGGGGCATAGATACGGTGGATAGGAAGAAGCTGTTCTCCTTGGTGGAGGGATCAATGACTGGGAGATGTAGGTTTAAGGAAAGGGGCAGAAGATTTAGAGGGGTTGTGGCAAATTTGTTTTTCACCCAGAGGATGGTGGGGTGCTGCCTGTGAGGCCTAGTAGAGGCAGAAGCTCTTGGAATATTGAAGAAGTATTTAGATGTGCACTTGTGATGCCGAGACACACAAGGAAATGGGCTGAGTGCTGGAAAATGGGAATAGAATACTTTGAAAGTTGTTTTTGATTGGCACAGATTTGATGAGCCAAAGAGCCTTTTTGTGTCTTGTAAACTTCTATTACTCTATGGCTGCAATGGTTCGAGGAGAAAGCTCACTACCAACTTCTCCAGGGTAATGAGGGATGGGTAATAAATGCTGGCCAGCCAGCAAGACCCACATTACATCGGCAAGTCAAAAAGAGACTGAGGGATGAGCTAGAGTGGTCATTGACGATGGGGCTGATCTTGTGGTGCAGTACCTGCAGTGGCAGAGTGGTCAGAATGGGAGAGATTCCTGCTCAGTCATGTGGTCAGAGAACATTGAGCCTCTGTCACCACTATCCCTAGCTCTAGGCTACGTGGTGGTAAAAGTGTGTGTGGGCCCAGGATCCTGATCTTCCTGAGAGAACTGTAAACATCCACCACCCACTGAAGTGACTGGTATCACCAGCAGAGGGAGCCCTATGCTTTCTGTCTCTCATCAGTGAGTTGAGAGATTAAGGATCAATGTGTGAGGAAATTTCACCTTCCATGGGTGATTCTTTCAAGTTTCTGTCACTTCAATGACACCATTACATTGCCAACTAGACAACATTACACATATTTGCCTGAGCAATTATCTGTCTGGGTGTTGGTGACTCACTTCCTCCTGAACATATTGAATTTTGTACTGGTCTCTTCCCCTTTTAATCTCACCGGAAAGCTACCCCAATCTCGCTTCAAACTGGAATCGACTGATCACTTGAGTGGTCAAAAGGAAGATTATCAACCAGCCAGTAGTCTGTGGGATCCAGTGGTTAGAATATGACAGGGTTTTAGATCAGATCAAATTGCCATAAGCTTAACACCATCATTACAGAGATAGATGGCTGGTGTTGGTTTAACCTGTCACCACACCTCAGGCAAGGGGAGAGGTTGAGATGGAGAGTCCTTCATGGTAACCTCAGCTGGTGATGGGATTGAACCCACGTTGACTATGTCACACTGCCTCACGAACCAGTCATCCTGAGCTAAACCAATTCCACAAGGTTTTCAGATTCTGTATTGTGGATTCCTGTGATTATAACAGGGTTTGTAGATGCACTGAGTGACACTGTATGATAGTGACCTCAGATCTGAAAGCCCCAGCACCCCTTCATTGTTTTTCTGTAGACACAGAGCGAGATTTCCACTACCCCGGCTGTAGAGCTGCCTCTTGATGCCACCTAAGAGCGACTTGGTTGCATTTAAAGGTTGTACTCCCTTGATCTGGATTTATTTTTATACACTCCTGGGTTCGATGCTTTCTGAGCTGAGTGATCGTTTACTCCACACAGTTACTCCCCAGTTTGGGTTCTGTCCAGCTGAAGCGTTATTCCCCTCCACCCACAGGCCCCACCATCCTCCTCCCTGCTGGAGGCAGCAGGTGCAATCACATTTACATTTCTGAACGACGAGACCCAAACTTTTACCTTGGCGTGGGTGTTGCAGGGGATGAGGTGGCTCTCGCTGCTCATCGCCGTGCCTGGGAATCCCTGACTTTAATCTCCAGGCTGAGTCTGAAGGAGACTGTGAATCCAAACGGAAAAAGCATTAACTGCAGTGCTACCACCCTTAAAGGGTTAAGTCACTATAGTCCCAGACAGAGAGAGAGAACTGGTGGTGACTTTAACCTGAGAGTCCCTATGCCTCAGGCGAGGGGAGACATTGAGAAGGAGAGTCCTTTATGGTAATGTTAGTCAGTGCTGCGGGAATTGAACCTAGGCTTGAGGCATCTCTTTACGTTACAAACAAACTATTCAGCCAACTGAGCTAACCCAATGCCAAATCTCTTCGACTGTATTTTTTTTCCCTTTATAGGTTGGGGGTGGCATTGGCTGTCACCTATTCCCAATTGCCCTTGAACTGATTGGTTTTCAGAGGGCAGTTAAGAGCCAACCACTTTGTCTGTGGGTCAGGAGACACGTGTAGGCCAGACCCAGGTAAGGATGGCAGATTTCCTAAAAGGCAGTGGGTTTTTATGACAATTGACATGTGATAGCCATTAGGCCACTTTTAATTCTGGAATATTACTTTCACCATTTTCCAAGATGGGATTCGAACCAAGGTATCTGGCATATTAGCCTGGATATCAGAATTACTAAACTAATGACATTACTATCACATCATTATCTCCCTATTTTCTAACCCCTTCATCCAGTGAACTGGTCAGAACAGACTCTAAAGAGGATAAAATGTTTTTATAGGAGATGAATCATGGACATAGCTTTCAGCCCATATCCACCATCAAGTCATGAATATGATGGAATACTCCCTATTTTCCTGGATGGATGCAGCTCCAGCAACACTTAAGAAGCTTGACACTATCCAGGACAAAGCAGCTCGTGGTTTAAGAAGGTGGCTTACCACTATATTCCAAGAAATTTAGGAACAGGCGATAAATTCTGGAAAATTCTGGAAGAGCTCTTTAGGAGAGCATTAAATGAGCCCTTCAGGACATCAATTGGCTCAACGGTGGGCTGGTAATGGTGAGCATCACCCCGATGTCATGGCACTGTTCCTGGTTTGGGAGGGGGGGGGGTTTAAAATTTCCACACCCAATTACATATTTTCACTCTGGATTCCTTGTTATCTTTTTCCAATACAATTCTAAACTTTATGATACTGTAAAACAAAGAACTGCAGATGCTGGAAAGCTGAAACCAAAACAGAAATTGCTGGAGGTCCTTTGGACAGAGAAACAGAGTTAACATTTTGAGTCCAATGACGCTTCTTCAGAATTCATAGCAAAGAAGCATGACTGGACCCGAAACATTAACTCTGTTTCTCTCTCCACAGAGACTGCCAGACCTGCTGAGTTTCTCCAGCAACGGTTTGTAATATGCTCAATGTTCTTGAGCCACTTACGCAAAACATTGTCCAGGCTCAGGACCCTTTCTCACTGGGCCAGAGATACCCTCTCCCGGAGAATTTCTCTGAACATACATCTGAAGCTTTCCCTATCTACCCCCTAGGGGCTGCTTCAGATAGTTAACATTCCACTAATGCAACATCTCTTTTGTTGGATGATTGACCGAGTACTCTGCCAATCGAGATGGTCAATCCTGCTCCGCGGATGCTGCCTGACTGGCTGTGCTTTTCCAGCACCACACTCTCGACTCTGATCCCCAGCATTTGCAGTCCTCACTGATTCCGAGTTGACTTTAACCTTCAGACTCAGAGCAGCCAATCTGGCGCAGACCATCCTCATGAAAAGGCCACTGATTGCTGTCACTCTGACTAACTGGCAATCACTGGCCCATTAGGAGACGTCAGTATCCATGGTACATCCCTTTCTTTCTTACCTGCCTCAGAATCCTGGGTGGCTCTGTCAGACAGTCTGCTCTGCTGCTCAGTTTAATGTTGCTGCAAATGGTTCTTCCACCATGATCACACTCCCCAACCCCCTGCCTGGGCCTACTCCATAGCTCCTCCACACAGTGAGTCTGAGAGAGGCTCCACAAGTGAGTGAATCAGGGAAAGAGAGACTGAGGAAGTCAGCATTTTCAGAAAGAGTGTGAGGATGAGTGAGTGAGTATGAAGCGACAGTGAGTGAGTCAGTGTGAGTGAGTGAGAGAGGGAAAGTGAGCGAGTGAGAGAGGGAAAGTGAGTGAGTGAGAGAGGGAAAGTGAGTGAGTGAGAGAGGGAAAGTGACTGAGAGAGAGAAAGTGAGTGAGTGAGAGAGGGAAAGTGAGTGAGTGAGAGAGGGAAAGTGAGCGAGTGAGAGAGGGAAAGTGAGTGAGAGAGGGAAAGTGAGTGAGTGAGAGAGGGAAAGTGAGTGAGTGAGAGAGGGAAAGTGAGTGAGAGAGGGAAAGTGAGTGAGTGAGAGAGGGAAAGTGAGCGAGTGAGAGAGGGAAAGTGAGCGAGTGAGAGAGGGAAAGTGAGTGAGTGAGAGAGGGAAAGTGAGTGAGAGAGGGAAAGTGAGTGAGTGAGAGAGGGAAAGTGAGTGAGTGAGGGAAAGTGAGTGAGTGAGAGAGGGAAAGTGAGTGAGTGAGAGAGGGAAAGTGAGTGAGAGAGGGAAAGTGAGCGAGTGAGAGAGGGAAAGTGAGTGAGAGAGGGAAAGTGAGTGAGTGAGAGAGGGAAAGTGAGTGAGTGAGAGAGGGAAAGTGAGTGAGAGAGAGAAAGTGAGTGAGTGAGAGAGGGAAAGTGAGTGAGAGAGGGAAAGTGAGTGAGAGAGAGAAAGTGAGTGAGTGAGAGAGGGAAAGTGACTGAGAGAGGGAAAGTGAGTGAGTGAGAGAGGGAAAGTGAGTGAGAGAGGGAAAGTGAGTGAGTGAGAGAGGGAAAGTGAGTGAGAGAAAGTGAGTGAGAGAGGGAAAGTGAGTGAGAGAGAGAGGGAAAGTGACTGAGAGAGGGAAAGTGAGTGAGTGAGAGAGGGAAAGTGAGTGAGAGAGGGAAAGTGAGTGAGTGAGAGAGGGAAAGTGAGTGAGAGAAAGTGAGTGAGTGAGGGAGGGAAAGTGACTGAGAGAGGGAAAGTGGGTGAGTGTAAAAGAAGGCGTAAGGAAGTGAGTATTTTGAGAGTGAGTGAGAAAGAGTGTGCAAGAGAGTGTGAAAAAATGAGTATTTTCAGAGAGCGTGGGCGAGAGAGGGTGCAAGAGTCTGTGAATATTTGAGAGAGAGTGAGTGAGTGAGTGTGCAAGACAATGTGAGGGTATGAGTATTTGAGAGAGTAAATGAGAGATTGAGTGGAAGAGAATGTGGTGTTTGAGAAAGAATGAGAGAGTAAGTTTGAGAACATGAAGGAGTAAGTATTTGAGTGAGAGTAAATGAGAGAGTGCGTGTGGAAGGAAGTGTGAGTATTTGAGAGAGAGTGAGTGAGAGTGTGAAAGAGTGTGAGGGAGTAAGTATTTTGACAGAGTGTGAGTGAGAGTATAAGTGAGATCACAGCGGGTCAGACAACATCCACGGAGAGAGCGCAGTAAATTGCTCCTATAATTGAGAGTGCATGGGTGGGAGCCAGGCTGTGAGTAAGTGACTGAGTGTTATTTGACACCAACACTTGCTCACAATCTAAACTTGCAGCTCTACCAGCTCCTCCAAACAGATCACAAGGTGGAAAACATCTGGGAAGTACTGAGTGAGTGGAATGAGTGGAGCAGAGCTGTGTGATTTGATACATTTCAGTTTGGAGAATAAGGAGACAATGTAAAATGATGGACAATGATGGTATGGTCGTTTAGTGGTTATCGCAGCTTCCTCACAGCACCAGGGACCCAGGTTTGATTCCTCCCCAGGGTGACTGCTTGTGTGAAGTTTGCACATTCTCCCTGTGTCTGTTTGGGTTTCCTCCGGGTACTCTGGTTTCCTTCCATAATGCAAAGATGTGCAGATTAGGTGGATTGGCCATACTACATTGCCCCATGGTGTCTGGGAATGTGTGCATTAGGAGGTTTAGCCATGAGAAATGCTGGATTATAATTTCGGGGGTGGGGGTGAGTGAGATGCTGGTTGGATGATAGGTGTGGACTCGATGTGCTGAATGGCCTGTTTCCATGCTGTAGGGATGCTATTAAAATTCTAAAGGACCAGAAAAAACTAAGAATGTATTTCTATAAACGGTGGGGCAGGTTTTGAAAATGGTTTTCAAGTGGGTCATCTTATGAAGAAAGGTGGGACAGATTTGTGCCTGTTTTCACTGGAACAGTGATGGGTGATGTGATCAAAGTGTGTAAGATCCTGAATGGTTTTGGTGAGGTGGATGTGGAAAAGATGGCTGCTCTTGCAGGTTACCCTGGAACTGTGGGTCACCTTTCAGGACCGAGCCGAGGAGAACTCTTTTCTGTCAGAGGGTTTTGTGACTCTGCCTCAGAAGTCAGTGGAGGCAGGATCATTAAATATTTTTCAGGCGGAGATAGATAGAATTTTGTTGGGGCAGGGAGATCAAGGATTATCGAGATTACATGGGTATGTGGAGTTTTGAAAAATAAACAGATCAATCACAATCTTAATGGATGGTACAGCAGGTTTGAGAGACCAAACGATTATTCTCTTATTCTGTATTTTCTTTTGCTCATAAAAACACAACAGATCCTAGACTTTATATACTGCATGGCCTGACATGGTTTTGCAAAGGTAAAGGCGCCATAGACTAACTAGACTATAGGCTGCTCTCTCAGGTTTCACCTGAGGGTCACCACGCCTCAGATAAAAGGAGACGTTCAGAAGGAGGATCCTCCATCATAACCTCAGCTGCTGCAGGACTGGAGCCCATCCTATTGGCAACACTCTTCGACGTAAACCAGCTGTCCAGCCAACTGAGCTAACTGACCCCAGAATATTGCAAACGTTGCCACAGTTTCTGTTTCTGGCTCTCAAGAACTTTCCTGCCGGTTGGCTGATTTCCACTGAGTTATTTCCCTACAGCTGACAGCCAATGCTTATTCAATTTGATTTGATTTGATTTATTATTGTCATGTACCAAGATACAGTGAAACGTTCGGTTTTGTGTGCTATCCAGTCAAATCATACCTTACATAAGTACATCAGGATAATAGAACAGAATGCAGAATACAGTATTACAGCTACAGATAATTTGCAGAGAGAGATCAACACTAAGATATGAGAGGTACGTTTATAAGTCTGATTACAACAGGGAAGAAGCTGTTCTTAAATCTTTAATAGCCGTATCTTCTCTTGAACCTCATACAGGATGTTGCTAAGGCCTTTTCTGGTGTACTGTGTCCAGTCCTTGTTATAGGAAGGATGTTATTAAGTTGGAGAGGTTTCAGAAAAGATTTACCAAGACGTTGTCAGGAATGGAGAGACTGGATAGGCTTGGACTTTTTTCACTTATAAAATAACGAGGAGTGTAGATAAGGTAAATGATTGATGTCATTTCCCTAAGGTTGGGAATTTCAAAACTCGGGAGCATAATTTTAAAGTGAGAGAAGAAAGATTAAAAAAGACATGAGGGAACAGTTTTTTTTTACACAGAGAAAGGTTCATGTGCAGAGTAAACTTCCAGAGGAAATGGTGGATGTGGGTACAGTTACATTTAAAAGACATTTGAATAAGTACATGAATAAGAAATATTTGGAAGGATTTGGGCTAGGAGCAGGCAGGTGGGACTAGTTTAGTTTGGGATTATTTTCGGCATGGACTGATTGTACTGAAGAGTCTGTTTCCGTGCTGGATGTCTCCATGACGTTTCATCTTAAGATAACTTTGCTCTTCATTCCATCAATCCTTTTGGTACAAGTTCCATTAATGCATGTTGGATGAACCAATAATACCAGAGCCAAAGTTGGCAGGGTTTAATTCTTAAGTAACAATAACTTTGCTAATATTAGATATGGTGATACAGTTGCCTTGCTCCTGAATTCAGAATGCAGATGACAGTGAGTTCAAATCCCAACACAAGCATTTGAATTAAGCTTCAGAAAATTCTGGAAATAGAAAATTGGCGCCAGTACAAGTAACCACAAAGCTGTCAGGTTGCAGTAAACTCCCAGCTGGTTGAATAGGTGTGTTTTAGGGAAATAGACTCGCAGTCCTTACCTGAGCAGGCCTTATTGTGTTTCCAGGAGAAAGTGAGGACTGCAGATGCTGGAGTACCAGAGTTTAGTAATGTGGTGCTGGAAAAACACAGCAGGCCAGGCAGCATCCGAGGAGCAGGAGAATCAACGTTTCGGGCATAAGCCCTTCTTCAGGAATGAGGGTGGTGTGCCAAGCGGGCTGAGATAAAAGGTAGGGGGGAGGGAATTTGGGGGAGGGGCGCTGGGAATACAATAGGTGGAAGGAGGTGAGGGTGAGGGTGATAGGCTGGAGAGGGGGTGGGGGCGGAGAGGTCGGGAAGAAGATTGCAGGTCAAGAGGGCGGTATTGAATCCGAGGGTTGGGACTGAGATAAGGTGGGGGGAGGGGAAATGAGGAAGCTGGAGAAATCTACATTCATCCCATGTGGATGGAGGGTTCCTAGGCGGAGGATGAGGCGCTCTTCCTCCAGGTGTCGTGTGACCAGGTCTGGCGATGGAGGAGGCCATGGACCTGCATGTCATTGGCAGAGTGGGAGGGGGAGCGAAAGTGTTCAGCCTCAGGGCGGTTGAGTTGGTCAGTGCGGGTGTCCCAGAGGTGTTCCCTGAAACGTTCTGCAGATAGGCAGCCTGTCTCCCCAACGTATTGTGTTTCCAGCCTCACAACATTATGTTTGACTCCTACATGCCTCTGAAATGACTTGGCAGGCTGCTGCTTAGTATCAAAATTACAAGGCAGCAGCAGGACAGAATATAGCAAGGTGATGCCACTCACAACCACCTCCCTCTCGCCACACCCCAAAGCCCCTTCTGCCATTTCTGATTTCCCATCTGACCTTCTGTCTGGTCGCCATTTCACTACACTATTCCCATAAATCCCAATCGTTGTGTAACAGAGTCAAAGAGATATACAGCACGGAAACAGACTCTTCGGTCCAACCTGTCCATGCCGTCCCAGATAGCCCAACCAAATTTAGTCTCACCTGCCAGCACCGGGCCCATATCCCTCCAAACCCTTCCTATTCATATACCCATCCAAATGCCTTTTAAATGTTGTAATTGTACTAGCCTCCACCACATCCTCTGGCAGCTCATTCCATACATGTACTACCCTCTGCGTGAAAAATTGGCCCGTTAGGTCTCTTTTATACCTTTCCCCTCCTACCCTAAACCTATGCCATATGGAAGGCCTTTATTTCAAAGGTAATGTAGTGTAAAGGTAGAGATGGTTTACTAAATCTGTCTAAGGCACTTATCAGAACACAGCTGGAATACTGTGTACAGTTTTGAGTCCCTTATCTAAAGAAAGGCTTTCTGCTTAAGCAGTGCAATGAGGTTCAACTGTGGGTGAATACTGAATTCCTCCTCTGTCTCAAGCTTCCAAACAGGTCCAGCCTGCCAGCCAAAAAGTTGACATCGAATTATGTCCAAAGAAGGTTCACTCGGCTGATACTGGGTACAAAGGGACTGTCTTATGAGGAGGGTTTGAGTAGGTTGGGCCTGTACTCATTGGAGTTTAGAAGAATGAGAAGCGACCTTATTGAAACTAATACGATTCTTAGGGAACTTGATAGGGTCAATGCAGAAAGGTTGTTTCCACTTGGGGTAGAGTCTAGAACTGGAGGGTGTCATGTCAGAATAAGGGTTCACCCAATTAAGACAGAGATGGGGAGGAATTTCTTGTTTGAGAGGGAAGTGAATCTGTGGAATTTTTAACCGCAGAGGGTTGTGGAGGCTAAATCAAGATTAGAGTGGTGCTGGAAAAGCACAGCAGGTCAGGCAGCATCCGAGGAGCAGGAAGATCGACGTTTTGGGCAGGATGAAGAGCTCCTGTCTAAAACGTTGAATTTCCTGCTCCTCGGATGCTGCCTGACCTGCTGTGCTTTTCCAGAACTACTCTAATCTTGACTCTAATCTCCAGCATCTGCAGTCCTCACTTTTGCCCCATTGTGGAGGCTGAGTCATTAAGTATCTTCAAAGCTGAGATGGGCAGATTATTAGTGGGCGGCACGGTGGCACAGTGGTTAGCACTGCTGCCTCACAGCGCCAGAGACCCGGGTTCAATTCCCGCCTCAGGCGACTGACTGTGTGGAGTTTGCACGTTCTCCCCATGTCTGCGTGGGTTTCCTCCGGGTGCTCCGGTTTCCTCCCACAGTCCAAAAGATGTGCAGGTCAGGTGAATTGGTCATGCTAAATTGCCCGTAGTGTTAGGTAAGGGGTAGATGTAGATGTAGGGGTAGGGGTATGGGTGGGTTACGCTTCGGCGGGGCGGTGTGGACTTGTTGGGCCGAAGGGCCTGTTTCCACACTGTAAGTAATCTAATCTTAGGGGGAATCAAAGGTGATGGGGAAAGTGGAGATGTGGATTGTCAGAACATCCATGTGAAGCAGCCCTGAAGGGTTGAATGGTCCACTTCTGCTCCTTCATCTCCTCATGATCTTACAGTCATTAAATATCTAGGAAATGTAGACTTGAAGTTGAAGAAGAAATATAGTCTTCTCAAGGCAACCAAAGATAAGCAATAAATGCAAAATTCAATAGGTCTAATAAAACAAAATAACTGTAAAATCTGTGTTGAATCATTTGAACTGACAGTACATCAGCTCTGTCTATTCTAACCCTTCCCCAGCCTACTGCAGCAATAGTTCTGTGATTCATCCAGCCTCAGTAGCCGTGTGTGATAACCCTGTCCACACTCCGTCCCCGGAGTGAAAGGAACCTTCCAATCTCTCCCATTATCCGTTATTTCCTGACCTTGCCTCACAAAGAAACTCTCTCGGATATAATGTCAAAGATCAAACAGCACAGACTCGATGGGGTGAATGTCATCTTCCGTACGGTATGATTCGATGATGATTCTATGAAAAAGGGCAGGTTCCAGCTCTCCTAGCTACTATTTATCCTTCACATGTGCACTTCACACAATCACTGAATTGTTACGGTGCTGAAGTAGGCCATTCAGCCCATCGTGCCCCACCACCCGATTCTCTTACCTAATGCCAATCTCCTGTCTTTTCCCCCAATCCCTGCACACCATTTCTATTCAGATAATCATTCAATGCCCTCTTGGGCCAGCCTCCTCCATGGTTCCAGGCAAATGGAAATACACACAGCACCCTGTCATTTCTTACAATTAGAAAAACAGAGAATAGGCGCTGGGGTAGGCCATTCGGCCCTCTGAAGGCTGCTCCACCACTCATTATGATCATGGCTGGTCATCCAGCTCAACAGCCTGTTGCTACTCTCCCCCACCTTTTGTGGGTTTTGCTGTTATTTCCATAGAATCCTGACAGTGTGGAAGCAGGCCATTTGGTCCATTGAGTCCACATCGATCCTTTGGAGGGCATTCCCCTACCCTACCCGTGTAATCCTATATTTCCCATGGACAATCCACCAAACCTACACATCTTTGAACTGTGGGAGGAAACCCACATGGACACGTGAACAATGTACAACTCCACACAGACAGTCACCCGAGGGTGGAATCAAACCCAGGTCCTTGGCACTGTGAGGCAGCAGTGCTACCCATGACAGTAAAGCCCTGGGTAAAATTCAGAAGCTATGAAGGGTTGTTATATCAATGTACAATTTTTCAAACAAGAGACTAAAGATGAACATACCTTTTGCGTCAGCCCACCTGCAAGACAGCACCAAGATAGAATAATTGAATATTGTGCTAACATGGCGTCCTAGGCACATTCAAACCTTAACTCCGTCACTCGGATAGTATTGAGATAGTGCCAGGTCACTTCCTGACCACAGAGTGGGTCAGGTGACATTTTGAAAACCATTCTGCTCCTTTGACCCTGCAGTGATCACAGCCCTTAGGGAAGAGGGATCATGTATCCAGGTCTCGCATATCTTCATTGATCATTAACCAAACAGTTACCAAACCGACGGAAAGCAACATCAGAATTTCAACAACAACGAGAAAACAATCCCATTAAAACGAACACCTGAATCAACAAGGGAAGAAGCTTCTGGAAACCCTGCGATTTGTCTGGTGACACATTAACAGTGACACAGCGTATTTAGATAGCTCTGCAATGTCAGAAAACTTCCCAAAAGGTTTGACGGAGGAGGAAATAAAAGTCAGTAAAATCAATAAAATAGCTGCTCAGGGAATGGGGAGACCACAGTGTAATGGTAATAACATCCGTGGATTGGTAAGTCAGAGACCTGGACTAAAACCCCTCAGGATATAGATTCAAACCCCAGCATGGAACTTAAAGACAAAAATAGAAGTTGCTGGAAAAGCTCAGCATATCTGGCAGCATCTGTGGATGAAAATCAAAGTTAACATTTCAACTCCAGTGACCCTTCATCAGAACCTGTGGAACTTAAATTCAGTGAAGAAACAAAATTGGGAAAATGCTTCAGTAATGGTAAGCAGAAAACTGTTATTGATTCCCAATTTAAAAGTATGGTTCACTGTTGTCCTTCAGGGAAGGAAATCTGCCATCCTTGTTTGGTCTGGCCTACATGTGACTCCAGACCTGCAGCAAGTGGTTGCCTGAAATGTTCTTGACTGTGAACTGTGCTCTGAACACTGAACTGAACTGTTTGGCCAACCGAGTCATATATCAGTAGCAACTGAGGATGAGCACGTAAACCTAGCCTTGCCACCAAGATCCATAAACGAAGTAAGAATCAGAAGAAAAATGAGAATTATGAAGGGTTTCTGATTCATCGATGAAAGAGCTGGATAGTAAAGAGAGCCTTTAAGTGGAAGTGGGAGGTTGCTTCCCCATACAGCTTCACAGAATCACTTGGTCCATTTCACTTAAGGACGTCAGTGCAAGGCTGAAGCACAAGGAGCACATTACTGCTAGACTGGGTCTGCTCCTGTAACCCAACACCTTCCTCCTTACTGTCAACCAGCTGGCCAATTTTTGTATCATCCGCAAGCTTAGTTAGCATCCTCTTTCCCTGAAATTCTCATCTACACGGTCTCCCAGCTTGGCACGATACACTTAACACACAACACCCATTCAAGTCATCCAGCTGGGCAGACAATGCCAAAAGGTGACTCCCTTTGGTTCCACCTCAGACCGAAGAATATTTTTTGATGAGATCGACCGACAGTCCATTTTACTGGATGTCACCGAGCAAACCAGATTGATCGTGTGTGAGTCCAGTGGTCCAGTCAGCCCAACCCCAAGACCAACAACGAGGGAGGGGTACCCTTGACGAGATGAAGGCAGAGGTCTCACTGGTGTAGGGCAAGATAAGGCAGACTCCACAAAGACATCATGTAACTACCAAAACAAGGGAACACCACCAGCTTCTCCCAGAGACTCTGGGTCCAATTTGTCCAGGTTTTTGGGGACATTACCTGCACATCTCTTCCCAATGAATAACAGAAAAACTGGGTCCGAGCACTTGTCTCTCATACAGTGGCTCAGCGGTTAGCACTGCTGCCTCACAGCACCAGGGAAACAGGCTTAATCCTACCCTCAGTCTACTGTCCGTGTGGCGGTTGCATGTTCTCCCCATATCTGCATGGGTTCCTCTGGATACTCCGGTTTCCTCCCACAGTACAAAGATGTGCAGATTAGGCAGATTGGTGATGCTAAATTGCCCATAGTGTCCAGGGATGTGGAGGCTAGGTGAATTAACCATGAGAAATGCAGGATTACAGGGATAGGGGAGTGAGGTCCAGGTGAGATGCTTTTCAGAGGGTCAGTGTGGACTTGATGGGCTGAATGGCCTGCATCCACCCTGTAGGGATTCTATAATTCTACTCACTTGGTGAAAAATGATTTCTCTTGCATCCTATTGTAGGTAAGCCCATTGCTGCTCCTTCAGTGAACGAGTGATATTCAACACAGAGGAGTACTGGTTCATCAGCCGAAGGAGGGCAGTACATGGTAACCAGCAGGAGGTTTCCTTGTCCAGATTTAACCTGAAGCCATGAGACTTTAGGGGGTCTGGAGTCAATGTTGACGACTCCCGGGACAACTCCCACATGACTGTACACCACTGTGGCACCACATCGTGCTGGTGGGATGGGGCCTATACCAGGATTGTAATGGTGGTGTCTGGGACATTGTAAGGTATGATTCTGTGAGTATGACAATGTCAGGATGTTAAAATCTTCGAGGAGAAAGTGAGGACTGCAGATGCTGGAGTTTATTGTAGAGGGAAGAAGACAGCTTCTTCAAGGAAGGCATCCTTGCAAGAGGATTCTACTTTCCTGAAGAAGGGCTCATGCCCGAAACGTCGATTCTCCTGCTCCTTGGATGCTGCCTGACCTGCTGCGCTTGTCCAGCAACACATTTTCAGCAATGTCAGGATGTTGCTTGACTAGTTTATGAGACAGCTGTCCCAATTTTGGCACTGGGCCCCAGATGTTAGTGAGGAGACCTTTGCAGGGTCAATAGGATTGTTTCTGCTGTTGTTGTTTCTGGTGCTGAGATCAATGCCAGTTTGTTCATCCAGTTTCATTTCTTTAATGAGACTTTCTCTGATTGTCACAACTGAGTGGCTTGCTAGACCATTTAAGAGGGAAGTTAAGAGACAACCACATTGCAGTGAGTCTGGAGTCACATGAAGGATAGACCAGGTGAGGACAGGAGTTTCCTTCCCTCAAGGATATTAGTGAACCAGATGGGTTTTTACTGTAATCAAAAACAGTTTCATGATCATCAGTAGATTCTGAATTCCAGATTTTTTAATTGAACTTAAATTCTACCACCAAATCTGCCGTGGCAGGATTAAAACCTTGTGCCAAGAACATTACCTGGGTCTCCTAGATTACTAGGAGAAAGCGAGGACTGCAGATGCTGGAGATCAGAGCTGAAAATGTGTTGCTGGAAAAGCACAGCAGGTCAGGCAGCATCCAAGGAGCAGGAGAATCGACGGTTCGGGCATGAGCCCTTCTCCTGGATTACTAGTCTAGCGACAACCCCACTTGACCATCACCTCCCATCTTTACAACCTTTCGTATCTTGCCTGATGATTCTATACCCTGGAATATTAAGTTGTCAGTCCTGTTCCTCCCTTAACCATGTCTCAGTGATAGCAATGATGTCAAATTTGATGTATTAATCAACACCCTCAGCTAATCTGCTCACTCACCAGACTCCTTCTAATAAAATAAACACTGTCCACCCCTTCAAAACTCTCTTGTATTTTCACTGTATTCACTCTGCCTGCCAGATAGACTGACTATGCTTTACTTTGATATTTGTGCATCATGTCCTATTGTCCTTTACCCCATAACCCTGCCAAATTACTATTAATATACTAACCGAGTGGAGGAATGAAAGTTACTATTTTGAAGCACTGCTGACTGACAGTGTGGATGCTGAAAGGCTGTTTTACCTGCTGGAGAGTCTAAAATTAAAGATTATCATCTTGGGATAGAAGGTCAAAGACTCCCTTTCGGTCTGTCAAGTCCACACCAAGCCTCCAAAGAGCATCCCACCCACATTTCCCATGGCCAATACACCTCACCTGCACATCTTTGGACTGTGGGAAGATACCACTGCACCCAAAGGGAATCCACACAGATACAGAGAGAATGTGCAAACTCGACATAGATCGTCATGCAAGGCTGGAATCAAACCCAGGTCCCTGGTACTGTGAGGCAGCAGTGCTAACCACTAAGTGACCATGCTGCCTCTAGGTAGTAGAGTTCCAGGTTTGGAACATGCTGATGGAGGAGCCTCAGTGAGCTACTGTAGGTCATCCTGTAAATGGTGCACACCACTACCACAGTGGTGAAGGGAATGAATGTTGAAGGTGGTGGATGAGGTGCCGGTAAAGCATTTTTTTTTTATTATTCATTCACTGCGCCAGCATTTATTGACAAACCACTAGCCGCCCCTGAGAAGGTGATGATGAACTGCTCCCCTCAACTGCTGCAGTCTGTTTGGTGTAGCTACATTCACAATGCCTTTAGGGAGGGAACTGCAGGATTTTGACACAGTGAGACTGAGGGAACAGCAATATATTTCCAAGGCAGGATGGTGAGTGGCTTGGAGCTTGCAGGGGGGTGGTGTTCCCATGTATCTGCTGCTCTTGTCTTCTAAATGTAGAGGTCTTGGTTATAGGTTTGCTCGCTGATTTAGAAGGTTAATTTTCTGAAGTTTTGTCACCATACTAGGTAACATCATCAGTGCACCTCCAGATGAAGCACTGATGGCATAGCCTGATTTCTATTACGTGTTTAGGTTTCCTTGGGCTTATGATGTCATTTCCTGCAGTGACATCATTTCCTGTTCTTTTTCTCAGAGGGGTGGTAAATGGAGTCCAAGTCAATATGTTTGTTGATTGAGTTCTAGTTGGAATGCCATGTTTCTAGGAATTTTTGTGCGTCTCTTTGTTTGGCTCGTCCAAGGATGGATGTGTTGTCCCAGCCGAAGTGATGTCCTTCCTTATCTGTATGTAAGGATACTAGTGAGAGTGGGTCATGTCTTTTTGTGGCTAGTTGATGTTCATTTATCCTGGTGGCTAGTTTTCTGCCTGTTTGTCCAATGTAGTGTTTGTTACAGTTCTTGCAAGGTATTTTGCTTGTCTGTATAGGGTCTTTCAAGTTCATTAGCTGCTGTTTTAGTGTGTTGGTGGGTTTGCATGCCACCATGATGCCAAGAGGTCTGAGTAGTCTGGCAGTCACTTCCAAGATGTCTTTGATGTAGGGGAGAGTGGCTAGAGTTTCTGGGTGTGTTTTGTCTGCTTGTTGGGGTTTGTTGCTGAGAAATCGTTGGATTGTGATCATTGGGTACCCGTTCTTTTGAATACACTGTATAGGTAATTTTCCTCTGCATGTGTGGTTCCTCTGTGCTGCATGTGTGGTGGCTTGTTGAAATTAGCTGCTCTCCCCTACATCAAAGACATCCCGAAAATGAATGCCAGACTACTCAGACCTTTTGGCATCATGGTAGCCCACAAACCCAGGAAATAGCATCACAAGCCCAATGAAACCCAAACATATAAACAGAAAGCAGGCCATGCTACCAGTGCTTCATCCAGAGGTGCACTGACGTTGTAACCTAGTATGGTGATGAAATGTCTGAAGGTGAACCTTCCAGCTCAGTGAGCAAATCTACATCCAGAACATCAACCTGAGCTATAAATCTTCTTAAAACTTGTGAGTTACTGAAGTGCACATTGTAGATAGTCTACTGCTGCTACTGAACTTAAATGGTGGACGGAGTGGGTATTTGTGGTTAGGGGCAGCAATCAAGTGGGCTACATTATCCTGGATGGTGTCAAGGATCTTGAATATTGTTGGAGCTGCACCCATCCAGGACAAAGCAGCAATTTGATGTTTCAGCTGCAAATTCCAGAACTTCCTACAGAAACGTCTTTAACTTTCCAACTCTCATTCCTCAGGATCCTTCTCAAAATCAAAACCTTCTCTCCAGCTTTGGGGACTTCACTGTAGTAGACACTGTAGAAATATAAATTGTTGCTTTTGTTTTGGATATCAGGTATCTTCACATGGTAAAATGTTACAAGGCACAGCTCCCAGTGCAGATTGAAACTTTGATATAACAGACCTCACTGGTTAACCAGAACCGTGGCTCTGAAATCCTTTTCTCAAGTCATTTCCAGTAAGCAACTGTTCAAATGTTTAACAATTGTTGTTGAGCGATTTACGTGACGTTTTACCCAGAAGCAAAATTCTCAGGACAGGTTGATTAGAAAATATCAGAACAGTTGGAGGGAAAAAGAAATTGGCAAAACAACAGCGTGAAGCGAGCAAACAAGAAGGATTGCAATGTGATTAATGGCATCCAGTCATTCATGGTACGTCAACCGGAGGTCAGCTTTCTGAGTTTATGACAAGAAATGAGGTGAACATTTTCCAGTATGTTCTAACTAGCGGAAATCTGCAGTATGAATTCACACATTGGGAGCCAGGATAATCACACATAGCATGGCCAGACAGATAGGAAGAAGCATCCCCGTGTGCACGTCCTGCCAACTTCCTTTGAAACAATGCGTGCGAATTCTTGAAAACAAAACGAGTGCTTGAGAGTCGAAGGACAATGGACTCCAGTGCACTTAGTTTAGGGAGGGGTTCTCACTTCTGATTTCTGCTCTGCTGGAACTGCACCCTGAAATCACTCAGCTAAGGAGGAGGACACTCAGCCCATTGTGACACTTCTAGACCCTTGAAAAGAGCTTTCCAGTTAGTTCCACTCCTTTCCCACAGACCTGTAAGTGTTTTTCAAATATTCATTAATTTGCTTTTTGAAGATTATTGGTGTATGTTCTTCCAGATTGCCCATCTCTGTTTAAAGAATTCATTTCTTTACAGCTTATTTTGCCTCATATTTGTGATACAGTGTCAATGATCAACTACTCTTCGTCAAAATCCCTCATAATTGCATTTATTCTGCATACCCACTGTTGCTGATCTTTGTCGGTTTCCAAGTGTTTGGATTTCTAACTCACTCTCTGGCCTGAAGAATTAGAATTAAGCGCAGGAGTATAGTGAAAAGTGTACAATGATGCCTCACACGGTGCCAATTTAGGTACAAATCTTTGTTACAAAAAGAGGAATAAATAGAAAAGCAGTTTCACTACCTTATCGTGATTCATAGCATAGGTTAAAAATAAGATAAACGTTAGTCAGATAAACAGATGACAACTAAACATTACATTGCAGTAGGTCAGCACAGGGGCTTCCACACGTGGTCTGACCAGCCTCGCAAGCTGCTGACCACCTGCACCAGTCCCCGGTCCAACAACCACCCTCCCTCTGCTCCATGCCTCCGGCCTGCTCCACTCCGGCTCTCAGCCACTCTGCTCCATGCTTCCAGGCCACTCAGCTGTTTGCAGTATTGTAAAGTATCTACCTGTTAGTGATTTTTGAGAAAAAATCCACCTGCTTAATAAGCATATATCTTGTTCATTTTCCTTTAGCTTGAAGAAGAATGTCCTCTGTCTCTGCATGGTTTGACATTTGGTTGCTGGGTAAGGTCATTCACACTTGCCTTACCGCCTGGGGGAATGAGAATCAACATTTCAGGCATAAGCCCTTCATCAGGAATTGTGGGGGGAAAGGGAGCTGAGAGATAAATAGGAGGGTGGTGATAGGGTGAGGAGGCTGGGAAGGTGATGGGTAGATGCAGGTGAGAATGATGGTGATAGGTTGGAGGGAAGGGTGGAGCGGATAGGTGGGAAGGAAGATGGACAGGTAAAGAGGGCAGTGCCGAGTTGGAGGGTTGGATCTGGGATGAAGTAGGGGGATGGGAGATGAGGAAACTGGTGTAGTTGATGTTGATGTTGATGGTGTGTGGTTGGAGAGTCCCAAGGCGGAAGATGAGGCATTCTTCCTCCAGATATCGGGTGGCTTGGATTTCTGATGGCTGAAGGACCCTCAGGAAAAGACCAAGTGGAGCCTGGCCAAATTCTAGTGTGGTGATACACAATCACACAAAGTTAAGTTAAAGCATAAGATAGTTTGCAGTGTTTATCATTAGTTTATATTTTATTGTTCTAATATTAATTGTGTCAAATAAATGAGTATTACCGTGTATCATTATTAAAAGTCAATTCACAGTTCTTTGGCTGAATATAAGAATTTAAACACACTGTGTGGCAGGCACAACAATACCTATACTGTTGTGTAACCTTGTATGTTTTGGAATCCAAGACATGAAAAATATTACTGTTCCAAGGGGCTCATAAACAAAGAGAAGCAGGTCATTCAGCTAAGTTAAATTTAATACAAAACAAAACATCATGGAAAACAATAAGGAGGTGAAACTTCATACAAGTAGAGTCCTGTTAAGCTATTCAGTAAGGAGGAAACACTCCTTAAATCTTGTTTTTTGCTACTGAACAATTCATCTTATAATGGTATCACAGAAAGGAAGCTATTGTGGTTCACAGTCTAATACACCACGTGTCGTGACATGAGTTAAAATGATGAAGCAGCTGAGGGTTCAGTAGTTCAGTTTCGAAGTAGTTGGCAGGATTTAATCAATATCTAAAATGTTCACATAAAGTGTCAGCAAAAAGTGACCAAATCCATCTTGTGCAGAATAAAACATTTTTGCCTGTCCCATTTCTACCTAGATGATGCAAATTAAGCTAAAGCACAAAATAAGAATGTTTCTCAAAGCCTATGTGCAATGATTCTGCCTCCACACAGACTCCCAAGATAGAAAGCTTGCAACGGTGGTTTGGAATTTAGTTCCTTCTGTGGCAGACTCCATAATCTAATACTTGAGTCATGTATCTCCACTGTCTTCCAAGAATACTGTTAATAATTTCGAGCCACTTTTCTCTTATGAGTGGAGTTAACAGGCATAAACCTGTCAATGGAAGTAGGGGATGGGTTTGGCTTCTTACTCAGCAAGACTCAGTCTCTTGGAACTACAGAACTTGAATGTCACAAGATGGAGAGACATGCTTTTCATTTGGCACTCATCAGGGCAAATGCAAAAATGCCATATTTCAAACAATCACAACAATTTATACCACAGAGAAAACAGAACACTTTGCTTGGCAAATCAGCCCTAGCTGTCCATCTCCTGGTAAGTGTAAATAAGACTGCACTTGCTAAATAATCATGAGTGCACTAATAGCTATGTTAACAACCAATTTGAGATTATCATAATGTTTGCATTTATGTTTCATACAAGGAACATACAGCCATATACAGGGTCTTGTTCTCTTCAAAACAAAAGCAATCTACTCAAGCTTGCACCTTTTTAGAATTAGTTGGGAACTTGGAATCACCTCAACCAACCCTTTTCTCCCACAGTACAATTGTTGCGATTGTGTGAAATTTGACATTCTTGCATTTGTCCTGATGAGTACAAGATGAAAAGTTTCAGCAAAATGTCTTGTTTTTCAACAATCAGCTGAAATGTTTCATCACATTCTCGCCTTCCTCAGTGGTAAGTGTGCTGCCAAGAAACAGAGTGGTGAGAGTTAAAAAATAATAAAGTCTCCCTGACTGGATTAGTGAGGGGTGACATATCACACCATTATTAGGGCCAAACATTATGCAATAAGTATAGTGACAGCTCTCAGCTACAAACTAAGCAACTGGCCCTAAACCACAAAGTTTAAGTTTATAATGAAGCCGGATTCAGAATTGTTTGAATCTGAAATCCAGTAGATTATTTCAAGGCATGGGAGCATGCCATTGGGCACATCTAGTTCCACTCCACCAAGCAATGTAACAGTTGGAATATCCACTGACACTAGTTTTTTTTTAGATTTTTAGATTAGATTTTCTACAGATAGTTGTAGAAGGATCAAAACTGCCAACATTGTAAGTCATTTATGGATTTCAAACAATTCTACAGCTGAAGCATCACCCAAATATTGGTCTGGAATTCACCGTCCCTCCCCTGCATGAACTTCTTGGGTTTCGTGAAAGTGGGTGTAACCCAGTAGAATGGTAAGGAAAGAAGGGTGAGGGTGGTGTGCCCATTATCCAGCATTTTCCCTGACTATGAACACAACCTGCAGCAAAGAGGAGGCAGAGATGTAGTGGTAATGTCACTGGGGTACTAATCAAGATCTCCATGGGAATGTTCTGAGGACATGGGTTCAAATCCCTCCATGGCATATGTTGACACTTGAATTCAATAAAATCTGAAATAATGAGCTGGCCTAATGGCAGCATGTAAACATTTCTGATTATTATTTTAAAAAATCTGGTTCACTGACGCCTTTTATGGAAGGTATCTACCATCCTTACTTGGTCTGGCCTACATGTGACTCCATACCCTCAGCAACGTGGTTGATTCTTAACTCCTCTTTGGACAATTTGGGATGGGCAATAAATGTTGACGTAGCCAGTGACACCCACAACCCATTAATAAATAAACAAAAAACAGACCCTGTCCTGCCCTGACCAGCCCTTGCTGGAATCTGCCTGATTGACACAGGAGGATCTAACTCTTCTGGCTGCGAAAGGCAGCATCCTACCACTGCATCCTGTCAGCTGGGTGTATTTTCAGGCAATGGCCAGATCTACAGGTAGTGCTGCTGAGAGACTGAAGAATTGCTGCATCTCCCACTGGTTGGCAATTTCTTGGGGTTGGCGGGCCATGAGGGTGGGACAAATTAGTTTCCAGAAAAGCCTAAAATGTAGCTAAGGGGTCTTCCCAAAAAGCCATGAAAGGTTTGTACCAGGTGTTCTGATGATGCCTATGTTACTGACCATTTACTGTTTACATATTACACATGTATATATAAGTGGTAGCGCTACATTATAGTATTTCAGCAACTCTAAGTCAAACACATTTTTCCAGCAGACTTTCTATGAATTAGTAACATAATTATCATGACCATTAAAATCATTACAAACACATGTGGATCTTTTTGCACTTGTTTTCTTGAACAGCATTTTGTCTCAATCTACAAATATTTTCCAGGATTCAACAAAAATAGAGATCAATAATTTACACCATCATTCTGTGTATTGCACTGTAAGAGGCTCCTTGAAGATTATTAAAAAAGACAACATATAAAGTACAGAGTGGATTTCCCTTCATTTGAGTTGAAAATGTGAATGTTAATCTTTGGGTTATTTATGAGACGGAAGCTCATCTCAATGTTTATAATAACTATATTAAATAAAACATAGTAAAAGGGCTATACACCTTGCTGAATAGCTCTTTTAATGTCATAGTGTTTCCACCACCATTATATTCACAGTATGTTTTTCTTGCATTTTTTAAGATCTGGAACACAGCCTAGCTGCTGGAACTAGCCTACCCCTTTGAAGTGACTGATCAAATACTTTCCATGAGAACCTGGGCATAACTGTATGTGTCTTGAAATTTCGGAAGCTCATTAAAGGTTCGCAACTACTGAGAGATCAGAAAGAACTCAAATGAAATAAATGCCTGACATTCTTTCTGCTTTAAGCTTTTTTTTATATCTGTGGCGCCTGACAAAAAACTTGGGAAAGAAAAAGTGAAACAGAATTTACATCTAACCCATATATTCTCAAGGTATCCAGAAGAATATCCCAGCCAATTAAGTACTTTGAAGAACAGTCCCTGTCATTTTATAGCAAATGTCGGCACCATTTGCTTGCAACAAGGTCCAAAAAAA
Organism: Chiloscyllium punctatum; assembly: GCF_047496795.1. Taxonomy (NCBI): domain Eukaryota; kingdom Metazoa; phylum Chordata; class Chondrichthyes; order Orectolobiformes; family Hemiscylliidae; genus Chiloscyllium; species Chiloscyllium punctatum. The sequence continues at coordinate 16,098,866 of NC_092740.1, read as the reverse complement.
CAGTGATGAAATTATTCACATCATTAATCTACCTTCAAATAGCAGATGAGTTTTAAAGGCTCATGACAACAAATTTCCTTGAGGAAATTCCCTCCCTCAATCCGTGTAAATTCAGTTGATATGCCAGTCGAACATAAGGCTGCTGTCAATCCTTCATCAAAGTTACACTGGCCGGTCGGGCCTCCACAAAAATTCAAGGCATATAGCTCATTACCAGTGAACAGACAAAAAAAGGCTACTTACAGAGAACCTGCTGAAGTACACAAATATAACTGATATAACAACATACAGCAAAAGCAGCCAATGTCCCCCTTTGAGGGAACTATCCATTAGTTCCATTCCGCTGCTCTTTCTTGATAGTCCTGAAAAACATTTCCCCTTAAAGGATTTCCTTAATTTCTTTTTGAAAGTTACTGTTGAGTGTGCTTACACCACCCTTTCAAGTAACGCATTCCAAATCAAGACAACTCGCTGCTGAAAGAATTTATTTTATCATTTATCCTCTGACTCTGTCATCACCAGTGTGAAAAAATGTGGTGCTGGAAAAGCACAGCAGGTCAGGCAGCATCCAAGAAGCAGAAGAGTCAACGATTCGGGCATAAGCCCTTCATGCTGTGCTTTTCCAGCGCCACACTTTTTGACTCTGACTCTTCAGCACCTACAGTCCTCACTTTCTCCTCCTTTCACCACCACCCCATCCCACCATGAAAATCTTGAGTCATACTTTAAAATAAGATAGGATCATAAAACCATAAATCATAAATTAATTAGAAATAACTTCAGCATAAGAGCAGAGATGCAGATGTTCAAAGTATTCTAAGCTGTTGGAAGTTATCACAAAAGGTGGGTATAAATGGCTTTTTCTCAACATATTAAGAAACTGGGTACAGGGAACCTGTTAAAAAAAAACTACCCAACCATCCAGGGCAAGATGGTGATGTAGAGGAGATAGTAGTTATCCAGAGGTTGAAGTTATTTCTCTCGGGACATAAGTTCAAATTCCATTATGACAGCTAGTAGAGTTTAGCTTGAATGAATAAACCCAGAATTGAAAATTAATGTCACTAATCATGACCATGAAACTATCTTCGATTGTCATAGAAATCCATCTGGGTCACTAATGCCCTTTGAGTCTGTGCCTTCTGGAATACCAGCAATGTGATTTGCTCTTAACTGCCTTCTGAAATGGCCATTCAGTACAAGGGCAAATAAGGACGGGCAATAAGGTTGGTTTAATTTGATATGATTTGATTTTGTGTTGTCACGTGCCTAAATATAGTGAAAAGTTCTGTTTTGCATGCAGTACAGGCAGACTATAGCATAAAGATCATAGTGCTCATATCCCATGAAAAAATGAAGAAACAAAGTCACAAATGAAAAGCACTGCCCATGGGTCAGTGTGTGTACTGCTATTGTCACTGAGGAACTTGATAGGAATGAACTTACAGGCAGCAATTAATGTTCCCTCAGGAGGAACACATCACACCACAGCTAATATTCAAACAGCAGAAGGTGGGAAACATGCTATGTAGGCAAATGGTCACCCTCCCTACAGGCATTCCTGAGGACGGGCCAGGACTTGTCCCTTATGCCAGCAGCAAGGAAGATGTTCCCCTACCCTTTACATCAACTCCTCATGTCCTCTACTCTTAACTCCATCGCTGAGACCTCCTCTGATTGGTCCTGTCAACCTACCTCTTCTTTACAGTTCTGGGGTGACCCTCCTCATCCACAGGACTACTTCAGTACTGACAGTGATTGGTCAGCACTTGCTGAGCTCAGAACAGCCAGCCCACGCCAGCAGCATCAAATAGACTCTGATGTAGTCAAAAATCTTAACAGCTGCTACCAGACTTCCTTGGCTGCATTTTTTCACAAAAGCTTATAAAGTTCTTAGGATTAAGACAGGGTAAACACAGGAAGGATGTTCCTAATGATCAGGGAGTCCAGAACTATGACTCAAGGTTATAGGGATAAATCATTCAGGCCTAAGATGAGGAGAAATTTATTCACCTAATGAGTGGTGAGCCACAGAAAATGTTTCAGCGTTGAGGGTTATGGGAATTGGCCATGCTAAATTGCCCCAGTATAGTCTAGCGATGTGCAGATTAGGTGGACTACCAAGGTGGGATGCTCTTCGGAGGTTGGGTGCATGACCTCTTTCTGCACTGGAGGGATTCTATGATTCTAAAATAGTGAATGTTTCCAGGAGGAGTTAGATGTAGTTCTTTTGATCTAAAGGGATTAAAGGGGACAGGGAGAGAGTGGGAACAGGGCACTGAAATGGATGGTTGGCTTTGGCCATACTAAATGACAGAGCAGGCTCGAAAGTGTCAAATGACCGACATGTCCTCCTATTTTTTATGCTTCTACACTTAATTAAAAATACAGAGGTCTCACCCCTGGAGGGAAAGCTTGCGGCAACCCTGAGTCACTTCTTTGGAAAGGTCTGCCAAATTAATTGCTGCATAGGCATTTAACTGGACAACAATGGGCCTTTCCAGGAACAATGATGCTGGTGATGGAAGACCCATCCAACAAGAGCTGCCAGTAGGACACTATCTGAGGCCCATTATTGTGGCTGGACTCCATGTTATAGGAGGAATTGCCAGGGATTGGGGGTCAACAGCAATGCAAGGTATGGACTCTCAGTGTACCTCACTCTCACCCTCCCTTTCCCAATGTTGGGTACTTTGATTGGACACTGAGTGTTTTTGTACAATGTTGGATACACAAGTCCAATAGTGGCACTGGCCTGAGTTTGCTGGTTGTGCTACCCATGTAGCCAGCAGTCCCCTCACCTCACTAACCACTAGTTTAACCAGCAGTGTCAGGAGGGGACTCTTAAGTGGAAACTAGTCACCCAATGATCAGGATCGAATCCTAGAGGGGCTTATAGAAATGGCTATGTGGTGTTGTCACCATCACTCTAGCTGGCGGACAGCCCATTGTTGTAATCTCTCTGCCATTTTTTTAATGACCATAATGAATCATCATAGACTTCCTGCAGTGTGGAAACAGGCCATTTGGCCCAAAGAGTCCACACTGACCCTCCAAAGAGTATCCTACTCAGATGCACTCCTCTACCCTATTATTCAATATTTCCCCTGACTAATGCACCTAGTCTACACATCCCTGAACACTATGGGTAATTTAGCATTGCTAATTCACCTACCCTGCACATCTCTGGACTGTGGGAGGAAACCAGAACACCCACACAGACACAGGGAGAACCCACACAGGGACCCTCTGCGGCCGTTCCCCTCAAGAACAAGTATACCATTTTGGATACTTGTGGGGGGGACGACTTACCAGGGGTAAGCAATGGGGTTCAGGCCTCTGGCATGGAGCCTGTCCCCATTGCTCAGAAGGGAAGGGTGGAGAAGCGCAGAGCAATAGTTATTGGGGACTCGATAGTTCGGGGCACAGATAGGCGGTTTTGTGGGGGCGAGAGAGACTCACGTTTGGTATGTTGCCTCCCAGGTGCAAGGGTACGTGACATCTCTGATTGTGTTTTCCGGTCCTTAAGGAGGAGGGGGAGCAGCCCAAAGTCGTGGTCCACATTGGCACCAACGACATAGGTAGGAGGAGGGCTGAGGATGTTAGGCAGGCTTTAAGGGAGTTAGGTTGGAAGCTCAGAGTTAGAACAAACAGAGTGGTTGTCTCTGGTTTGTTACCCGTGCCACGTGATAGAGAGCCATTTGAGGTAGTTTGGGCTGAGGTTAGGAATAGGAAAGGTGAGGTCACCCTGTTAGGAGTTTTCTACAGGCCTCCTAATAGTCCGAGAGACGTAGAAGAAAGGATTGCGAGGATGATTCATGAGAAGAGTGAAAGTAATAGGGTGGTTGTTATGGGGGACTTTAACTTTCCTGATATTGACTGGGAAAGCTATAGCTCAAGTTCGTTAGATGGGTCGGTGTTTGTCCAATGTGTGCAGGAGGGTTTCCTGACACAATATGTAGACAGGCCAACAAGAGGTGAGGCCATACTGGATTTGGTTCTGGGTAATGAACCAGGCCAGGTGTTAGAATTGGAGGTAGGCTACTGCAAAAAATACGGAGGTATGGCATTGAGGGTGAGTTGGAGGTTTGGATTAGGAATTGGCTGGCTGGAAGAAGACAGAGGGTAGTAGTTGATGGTAAAGGTTCATCTTGGAGTGCAGTTACTAGCGGTGTTCTGCAAGGATCTGTTTTGGGACCATTGCTGTTTGTCATTTTTATAAATGACCTGGAGGAGGGGCTAGAAGGTTGGGTGAGCAAGTTTGCGGATGATACGAAAGTCGGTGGAGTTGTTGACAGTGAGGAAGGATGTGTCAGGTTACAGAGGGATATAGATAAGCTGCAGAGCTGGGCAGAAAGGTGGCAAATGGAGTTCAATGTGGGTAAGTGTGAGGTGATTCACTTTGGTAAGAGTAACAAAAAGATGGGGTACTGGGCTAATGGTCGGATACTTGGTAGTGTGGATGAGCAGAGGGATCTTGGTGTCCATGTACACAGATCTCTGAAAGTTGCCACCCAGATAAATAGTGCGGTGAAGAAGGCATATGGCGTACTGGCTTTTATTGGTAGAGGAATTGAGTTCCGGTGTCCTGAGGTCATGTTGCAGTTGTATAAGACTCTGGTGCGGCTGCATCTGGAGTATTGTGTGCAGATTTGGTCGCCATACTATCGGAAGAATGTGGAGGCACTGGAACGGGTGCAGAGGAGGTTTACCAGGATGTTGCCTGGTATGGTAGGAAGATCGTATGAGGAAAGGCTGAGGCACTTGGGGCTGTTTTCATTGGAGAAAAGAAGATTTAGGGGTGACTTTATAGAGGTGTACAAGATGATTAGGGGTTTAGATAGGGTTGACCATGAGAACCATTTTCCACATATGGAGTCAGCTATTACGAGGGGGCATAGCTTTAAATTAAGGGGTGGTAGGTATAGGACAGATGTTAGGGATAGATTCTTTACTCAGCGAGTCGTGAGTTCATGGAATGCCCTGCCAGTAGCAGTGGTGGACTCTCCCTCTTTATGGGCATTTAAATGGGCATTGGATAGGCATATGGAGGATAGTGGGCTAGGATCGGCGCAACATCGAGGGCCAAAGGGCCTGTACTGCACTGTATTTTTCTATTTTTATTTTCTTTTTTTCCACACATACAGTTGCCTGAGGCTGAAATCGAACCCGGGTCTCTGGTACTATGATGCAGCAGTGTTAACCACTGAGCCACCGTGCCCATAAACATTACAGCAATACATGTTTTGTGATATTACCCTCATGCCACCACCTTCTCCCCTTATTAGGGCCATTGGAAGGAAAGGTTGACAGAAACATAGGAGGTGAGAACAGCGGTGAAAATGGCTGACAGATATAATGGAGTGGATGGAATTGATCCATGTGGAATGTGTAACAACAGCACACAATGTGCAAATCCATGACAATCAACTTCGGGGAAGAGGATAACAACACAAGGGAATGAATTAACTCCTGCCTGTCCATCTGCCTAGCTATCATGTATATATCTATAGCCGCATTCATCTTTCCAGTTATGTAACTTAGGCTGTTACCTTGAGTGAGGATATGTCACCAGAACATATTCAAAAGAAGTAGCATTAGCTAGATTACTTCAGTGATCTTGAAGTAATCTTGTTATCCCATCGAAAAACCTGACTGCTTAGTGTAAACAGGTTGCTACTGAAAAAAATGCTAACACTTCACTTCTCTCAACAACCAGAATAAAATTCTAGAATCGATGCTATTAATTTAACATCATTGCCCCTTACCTCTCCAAATTGTGGATTTTAAAGTTAGTGAATTTTTGTTCAATGTTGCTCAACTAATGCAGAAGATACAGGATTGAGGATAACTAAATTGTGCACATTATTTCATTTTTAGCAATAAATCACTGCCTTAAATCACAATTTTCCAAATATTACTTCAAACCAACATTTTGTGACCCTTCTTAAGGAAAATGCATGACCAACATTCAGACAAAAGTAGCCTTATGTTGTATCTCTGACGTCTTACTCTTGCCACTCTTCGCTGTTATCAGTGATGGCAACTCTGACATCCGATAAACTCCAGTGCGCATTCTCCCTTGGCAACCTTTCAGTTCAGAAATGTAGCCTTCAAAACTCAGGTTCCCATCTGACTCTTCAGTTGCCGTCCTAGTATTTTCTGATTTCACTCCATCGATGTCAATAATCTTGTTTACAGGAAGTGTTACATGGGAGTGGTTGGCACCAGCAGCCAGAGCAGTCCTGTTTACACTTGTTGGGGTGTTCGGATTCTGTCCAAAGCAAGCAGGCTTCTTCCAAGCAACTTTTCCCCTTTCATTCATGGAACCTTTAAAGGAGTAAGAAAAACAGGCACATTAAGATAATTACAAATACAGGGCTTAAATACCAATGTACTGGCTTTTATTAATCAAATGTGTGCTTTCTATGAAGACATGAAATGAATAGCTCTTGTTCATTATTAACAAGTTGCAACATATCAGAAATATCACTAAACTGTGTTGAGAATTTCGTATCAGAATTTTTAGCAAATGGTGCTTAGAGTGGATACTCACTGGAATGTTGAAGGCTGATGGGTGACCTTATAGAAATTTATAAAATCATGAGGGGCATGGATTGGATGAATAGACAAGGTCTTTTTCCCAGGGTAGGGAAGTCCAAAACTAGAAGGCCCAGGTTTAAGGTGAGAGGGGAAAGATTTAAAAAGGACCTGAAGGATAACTTTTTCATGCAGTGAGTGGTGTGAGTACGGAATGAACTGCCGAGAAAGTGGTGAAGGCTGGTACAATTACAATATTCAAAGGCATTGGATGAATAGAAAGAGTTTGGAGGGAGGTGGGCAAAATGCTGGCAAATGGGACTTGGTCAGATTGGGATGCCTGGTCAGCGCAGATGAGTTGGACCGAAGGGTCTGTTTCTGTGCCGTGTGAATCTATGACTCATACAACTAGTAGCTTATGCAGGCCATTCAGCCCCATTAGTGTGTTCCACCATTCAGCAACATTACAGCTGAGCTGGTTGTGGCCTCAACTCCACATTCTCATCTACAACTCCCATGTTATTCTGGAAAGAGGCACCTTCAACTGTGCAGCACATGGAAGTATCAGTCTAGATTTCTGATTGATTGATTTATTGTTGTCACATGTACCAAGATACAGTGAAAAGTGTTATTTTGCATGTTATACAGGCAGACCTTATTGTACAAAATGCATCAGGGAGCAGAACAGAGTGCAGAATACAATATTATAGCCAGAGAAGGTGCAGAGAGAGATCAACATTAACAGAGAGATGTCCCTTCAAAAGACTAAAACAATGGGGAAGAAGCTGTCTTCTGGCTGACTGAAGAAGGTGGAAGAGACTATAACCGGGGTGAGAGGGGTCTTTGATTATGTTGGTTGCTTTGCCGAGGCAGCAGGAAGTATAGATGGAGTTAGTGGATAGGAGTCTGATGTGTGTGTTCATGACTCTCTGTGGTTGCTTGCAGTCTTGGGAAGAGCAAGATGCCATACCAAACTGAAGCATCCAGATAGGATGCTTTCAATGGTGCAGCTACAAAAATTGGTAAGAGTCCTCAGTGGGAGTAAGTGAGGACTGCAGATGCTGGAGATCAGAGTCGAGACTGTGTTGCTGGGAAAGCACAGCAGGTCAGGCAGCATCCGAGGAACAGGAGAACCAACGTTTTGGGCATAAGCCCTTCATCAGGAGTTCTGATGATTCCTTATGAAGGGTTTATGCCCAAAACGCCAATTCTCCTGCTCCTCAGATGCTGCCTGTAGAGTCCTACAGTGGCACATGAACTCACACCCTTCCATCTCAGAGGTGAGAATGCTATCAACTGAACCACAGCTAATATGAGATGCTGATGTGAATGATTTGAAATTGGATCCTTTTCTAACTAGCATGTAGAAATATTGATGTGATAGCTGAAGTATGTGTCTGAGCATGTTTTTACAGACTAAAAGTAAATAACCCTTGTGTTCTGTAGTCACATCCCTGCTATATCCCAAAGTACTTCAATTAATTATTATTGATGTCTTGTCATTAATGCTATGTAAATAAAATCAGCATCTAGTATCTGTGCATCAAGATCCTGCAAATGGCAATTAACAAAAAAAACACTTAATTAATGAGACATGTCATTCACTGCTTCAGGTTTTGTAGCTGCTGTCTCATGTCACATTTTGACCAAAAGCAGAAACATTGATTTCTTTTGACTGCATTCTGGATCTTGTTTCATTTTATTTAGTTTTTCATCAGATGTGGGCATTGTTGCTGGGCCAGTCTTTATTGCCCATCCCTAATTGCTCTTTGAAAGGGATGGTGAGCTGCAGTCCATGCGCTGTCGATAGACCTACAATGCCATTCGGGAGAGAAATCCATGATTTGATCCAGTGACACTGAAGGAACAATGATATGTTTTCAAGTTAAGATGGTGAGTGAATTGATTGGAGGGGACCTTAAGGTTGCAGTTATTCATGTGTGTTTGTTGGCACGTAAAAGCTCCTGGGATGGGGGTAGCACATTGGCATGGGGGTAGCACATTGGCATGGATAGAGGATTTGATGAATAAGAGACAGTAGAAATTGATCTTTATAAGGGTGGTGCGGTATAATGAATAGTGCACCACAGAAATATGAGATCTCAACTGTTTACAGATTATATTAATGATATAGATGGAGGGACAGAGGTATAGTTCTGAGGTAGGAAAGCAAATTGTGAAGAGGATATGACCAGCATTTTGTTGACCAACTTTAAATGGCCTAAGGAAGGTGAGAGATAAAATCATGGGAGGCATGGATAGGATAAATAGACAGTCTTTTTCCTGAGGTGGGTGAGTCCAGGACTAGAGGGCATAGGGTTAGGGTGAGAGGGGAAAGATATAAAAGAGATCTAAGGGGCAACCTTTCCATGCAGAGGTTGGTGCATGTATGGAATGAGCTGCCAGAGGAAGTAGTGGAGGGTGGTACAATTGCAACATTTAAAATATATCTGGATAGGTATATGATAGGAAGGATTTAGAGAGATCTGGGCCAAGTGCTGACAAATGGGACTAGATTAGGTTGGGATATCTGGTCGGTATGGATGAGTTGGACCAAAGGTTCTGTTTCCGTGCTGTATATCTCTATGACTGTAATGACATAAAGAGGTTCCAGAAAGCTCCAGTGAGCAGACAAAAATGTGGTGAATGGAGTATAATGTAGGAAAATGTAAAATTATCCATTTTGGCAGGAAGAATAAAAGAACCATATTATCTGAAAGGTGAGAATTGCAGAGCTCTGAGATAGAGTGGGATCTCAGTGTCCCACTGCATGAATCACAAAAGGTTACTATGCAGTTACAGCAAGTAATTTGGAAGACTAATAGAATGTTATCAGTTTTTGTGAAGGGGATTGAATATAAAAGTAGGTTATATTTCAGTAATAGATGGCACTGTTGAGTCCAGCATATACTTCTTCCCTAGTTGCCCTTTAGTCCATTGGTGTCGGGCCACCTACATTTTTGTAGGGAGGGAATTCCAGGATTTTGACCCAGTGACAGTGAAAGAGACAATATATATCCAGAAGACAGGATGGTGAGAGCCTTAGTCACAGAGTTATACAGGATAGAAACAGGCCCTTCGGCCCACTATGTCTATACCATGATGTAGAGGTGCTGGTGTTGGGCTGAGATGGACAAAGTTAAAAAAATGGGAGAAAGTGAGTACCAGAGTTGAAAAATGTCATGCTGGAAAAACACAGCAGGCCAGGCAGCATCCGACGAGCAGGAGAATCGACGAAACGTCGATTATGCCCGAAACGTCAATTCTCCTGCTCCTCAGATGCTGCCTGGCCTGCTGTGTTTTTCTAGCACGACATTTTTCAAAGTTAAAAAAATCACACACCACCTGGTTATATTCAGGATCCAAAATAAACAGGTTTATTTGGAAGTACAAGCTTTTGGAGCGCTGCTATTTTGTCAGGTGTCTAGTGGGGCAGGATCATAGGACACAGAATTTATAGCAAAAGATCAAAGTGTCATACAACTGATGTGATGTATTGAACAGACCTAGATTGCTACTAAATTTTAATCACTTAGAATGGGTTGATTCATTAATATGCAAATCCCAGAACTTCTTTCAAGTCACATTCCCAAGATAACTTCAAGTTTTATAAAAAAGGTGACATCTCAGCTCAAGAGTCTGTTTATATTCCAATCTTGAATTAGACTGGTTCTATTTCCAAAGTAGGAATTTATAAAATGCAACATGGACTGACTGCGTGCTTTTGGAACAAATATAAATCTGCAAATGCAAATTCACCTCAAAGACTCATATGTGTGTATGTGAGGGAGTGGGAGTGTGAGTGTGTGTGTGTGTGCAAGTGTGACAGAATATATGCCTGTGAGAGGGTGTGCACATGATTGTGAGTGTATGTGTGTTTGAGAGAAAACATGTAGAAGAGAGGGTCTGCGTGAGTGAGTGAGTGTGATCGTGTGTAAGAGTGTGTGTATGTGTGTTTGTGCATAAGTGTGTGTATGAGAGTGTGTTGTGCAGTTGGGTCACCTATAGTATGATATGAGCCCAAGCTCCTGGGTGGCACAGTGGCCCAGTGGTTAGCACTGCTGCCTCACAGCTCCATGGACCCAGGTTTAATTCCAGCCTTGGTCAACTGTGTGGAGTTTGCACATTCTTCCCATGTCTGCATGAGTTTCCTCTGTGCACTGGTTTCCTCCCACAATCCAAAGATGAATTGGCCATCGCTAAATTGCCCATAGTGTTCAGAGATGTGTGGGTTAGGTGCATTTGTCAGGGGTAAATGTAGAGTGGTAGGGTAATGAGTCTGGGTAAGTTACTCTTTGAGGGTCGGTGTGGACCTGTTGGGCTAAATGGCCTGTTTCCACACTGCAGGGATCCTATTCTATGAAAATTCCGGTTGAGGCCATCCTCATGGGTATTGAACTTGGCTATCAGCCTCTGAACTTGGCGACTATGCATTGTTGCGTATCCCAAAGTCTGCCTTGGAGGATAGTCATCTGAAGATCTGAGGTCGAATGTCCTTGACCGCATAAGTGTTCCCCGACTGAGAGGGAACATCCCTGCCTGGCAATTGTTGCGCGGTGTATCTGCTGTCTTTGTCCTTCTAGATGGAAGTGGTCATAGGTTTGGAAGACCTATACCAGCACTGAGAAGGTTGTCTTGTGGGGTAGGATTGAATAAGCTAGCTTTATATCCACTGGAATTTGGAGAGTAAGAAATGACTTGAATGAAACATACAAAATCCTGAGGGGTCTTGACACATTGGTATGATGATGACATTTCCTAAGATCCTGAGGGGTCTTGGCAAAGTAGGTTTGGTGAAGATGAGATTCTGAGGGGTCTTGGCATGGTAGGTATGGTGACAATGTTTCCTCTTATGGGAGACTTTAAAAATAGCAGTCACTGATTAAAAATCAGGAATTGTACATTTCATCTCCCAGTGCATCTTGAGTCTTTGGAATTTAGTAAATGGTGGTGGAAGCAGATCTTTGAATATTTTTAAGGCAGAACTGGATAAATTCTTGTTAAGCAAGTCTTTTAATGTTGTAACTTTACCTCCAACTACCACTTCCTCTGGCAGTTTATTTTCAACACAAACCACCCTCTGTGTGAAAAAGTTGCCCCTCAGGTCCCTTTTAAACCTTTCTCCTCTCACCTTAAAAATATGCCTCCTAATTTTGAACTCCTCCACCCTAGGGAAAAGACCTTTGCTATTCACCTTATCTATGCCCCTCATGATTTTGTAACCTCCATAAGGTAACCCGTCAACCTCCTATGCTCCAGCTGCAGCCTCTCCTTATAACTCAAACCCTACAGTCCTGATTATATTCTGGTAAATTTTTTCTGACCCCTCTCCAACTTAATATGATCCTTCCTATAGCACGGTGATCAAAACTCGACAAGTAAGGCCATCTAAACCATGTTTGCCTGAACAAGTTTTACAAGTAATAAGATTAACTTAACAGTCTTCTTACTTTCTAGCTGAGAGGACCTCAGTGTATGCAACTTGACTGTCATATTTGGCTATGTACCACTTGAAATGTACAGTATTTAGAATGAAGTCCTTGGGACATGAAAGACAATATATAAGCTCAAATCATTCTTTTGGGTCTTTGGTCATACCTTATGATATAGTCAAATCAATATTGCACTGGCAAATAAACTATGCAACAACTAACATGAAATTGATGTTAGTTGCTGCATAGAATTCATGGATCACATTTGGATTGTGAAGCACGTGGTCTTCAACTTTATTAAGTACAATCAGGTATGTATGCTAGGTAAATTTTATTTTCGCTTAGTAAATTTTGTTTCAATATCACAGCTTCCTGCTATGTCAGTAATACAAAATTAAACTTGTTTTTACTGCATGTTCTTCAAATTAAAATTGTAGGGGGTCCTTTTTCATATTCTGTAGCATCAGCAGGCATATATGCTACAGAGGGGTTTTGTCTGTCACTTGGTATGACAATATGAATTGCATAGCATAATGATATTCAGCTGTTAGAGTACCAGAGGCATTATGTACTCATCTGGCAAGAGCCATCTGATTATTTATGTTTTATAACACTATGCAAAGGTGTGCCTCATAAAACACTGCATGCATACTACCATGAACTGTCAGCCAGGGATAGCCTTGTACAATGGACTTTAATGTGCTTCAATCTAGTTATCACTACACAGCTACATTTTGTACTCTGATAACTCATATTCAATTTCTGAACATATCCCAGAGGGGATAGATGTGTACCTGGAATGCAAAGTTCTATAACAGGTGCAAACTTGTGAAGTATAATCTCATGTTCCCATTTATGAAATATATTCCTATTTTCTCCAATAATACATCTTTTTTCATGCATGTCAAATTAATAGGATGGTTTGTGTAACTGATCCTACTTCTCCATTGTTCTCATAGTAGTATCTTCCTAATCCAACATTCTCTAGTCCAGCAATCTCTATGGTCTGGCATCAACAGTATGCTTCCGGTTCCAGTTTTGACTAATGTAAAGTCACCGTTGAAACAATGAAGTTATAGCTTGAATATGTATATATATATATATATATATATATAGCATGTATTTCCCGCCGTACCAACCAGTACCCTTCCACTGACACCCTCCTTCGACTGACTGAACTGGTCCTCACCCTGAACAATTTCTCTTTCCAATCCTCCCACTTCCTCCAAACCAAAGGAGTAGCCATGGGCACCCGCATGGCCCCCAGCTATGCCTGCCTCTCCGTAGGATATGTGGAACAGTCCATCT